>NW_027131840.1:0-2900 GCF_026122565.2 Emydura macquarii macquarii | reverse complement strand
TCATAGACACATGGACTCATAAACAGAGGGACTCTAAGGTCAGAAGGGACCAGTATGATCATCTAGTCTGACCTCCTGCACAATGTAGGTCACAGAACCTCACCCGCCCACTCCTGTAATCTACCCCTGACCTATGAGGAAGTAATTAAAGTTTTCAAATCCTGGTTTAAAAACTTTAAGGTACAGAGAATCCGCCAGCAAGTGAGACATGCCCCATGCTACAGAGGAAGGTGAAAAAGCCCCAGTGAAAAAGCCCCGGAGCCTTTGCCAATCTGCTCTCAGGGAAAATTCCTTCTCGACCCCAAATATGGCGCTCAGTTAAACCCTGAGCATGTGGGCAAGACTCACCAGCCAGACACCTAAGAAGGAATTCTCTGTAATAACTCAGAACCCACCATCTAACATCCCTTCACGGGCCATTGGCATTTCTACCAGCAGTAGTCAAAGATCAGTCAATTGACTAACTAGGCTGTTCCATCGTACCATCCCCTCCATACATTTATCAAGCTCAGATTTGAAGACAGCCACATTTTTTGCCCTCACTGCTCCTGTTGGAACGCTATTCCAGCTCCTCTGATGGTAATAAATCAGAGTCTCATTTCAAGTCCAAACTTTCTGATGGGCAGTTTATATTCATGAATTCTTGTTTCCACATTGGTGCTTAACTTAAATAATTTCCATTCCGCAGATGATCCTTGTCGCCCTTCTCTGCACCTGTTTCAGTTCGAATTCAGCTTTCTTAAAAATGGAAGACCAGAACTGCACAATGTATTCCATATGAGTTCTCACCAGTGCCTTGTGTAACAGCACTAACACCTCCCTCTCTCTACAGGAAATACCTCATTGGATGCATCCTACGACCATATTAGCTTTCTTCATAGCCACTTCATGTTGGTGGCTCATAGTCATCTTGTGATCAACCAGTAGGCCCAGGTCCTTCTCCCGCTCTGTCACTTCCAACTGATACATCCACAGCGTATGTTAGAAATCCTCGTTATTCGTCCCTAAAAGCTTGAACTTCACTTTCCACTGTTAAGTTTCATCCTATTTCTGTTACTCCAGTTTACAATGTCATCCAGATCTTTCTCTCTGATATCCAAAACTGTCTCTGTATTCTCAGGCTTGAATACTGATAAAGTTTGCAGATGCCACAAAAATTGGGGGATCGTCAATAATGAAGAGGACAGGTCACTGATTCAGAGCGGTCTGGATTGGTTGGTAAACGGGGTGGAGGCAAAGAAAATGTGTTCTAACAGAGCTACGTAGACATATACTTCTAAGAACAAAGAAGGTAGGTGATGCTCAACATCTATCGTGGGAAGCAGTGACTCTGAACAAGATCTGGGGGCTGTGAAGGGATAATTAGCTAAACATAAGCTCCCAGTGTAACCCGGCGGCCAAAAGTGTTAATGGGACCTGGAGTGGTAAACAGGGAATCTCAATAGAGGGAGAGAAGTTATTTTAACTCTTTCTTCAGCACTGATGGAACTGCTGTTTGAAAATATGCATGTTGATCCACAGAGATGTTTAAGGGGTGACTTTAAAACAGTCTACAAGTACCCACATAAGGAACTAATATTGAATAATGGGCTTTTCAGGCTAGCCTGGAGAGATCTAACACCTTCCAATGGCTGGAGTTGAAGTCAGACAAATTCTGACTATAAATGATGTGTACACATTTTAAACATAAACAGTAATTAACCATTGGAGCCATTTACCAAGGGTCATGGCAGATTCTCCTTCACTGAACATTTCTAAACCAAGGTTGGATGTTTCCCTATAAGCTCTGCTCTAGGAATTCCTTGGGGCAGGTCTCTGGCCTGTGCTATACAGGAGGTCAGACTAGATGATCACAGTGGTCCCTTCTGGCCTGGGGCTCTGTGAACTCATCCCTGCAGCACACACAGGAGTCAGCTGGAGGCATTTTGCCTGCAATCTGTTGCCTGAGTCTTATTGAAGGCATTTTTTTTTTTACTCATGACAGTGCTGAATTTAACCCCAGAGGGAAGAAGTCTCATGTGACTTTGTAGCCCTTGAAAGGACACGCTACGTGTGTTTCTCACACGGCTGAGGCAACCTGTGAGCCACAGCATGGATCAACATTTCAGATAAGAAAAATACTGACGTGACCCCATAAAATCTCCGCCCTGAGGAATGTATGTACAACTGTCCCCATTAATGGCTAACAGAGCTGGCTGTGATGATCCCAGAGAGTCCCGGGTTTAGTGTGTGTCCCATTGGCTCACTGTGTCAGCCAGCTGCCAGGGTGTCACCTGTACATGGCAGTTGTATTTACCTAACACTGATATGACCCAGAATTGCCAGCTCTCATTATATACTGTGCACACTTCTCAGCTTGCTCATTGTTCCTATGTAGTGGTCCCCGAAGCCCCACTCAGTGTGTGTAGGAGCAACAAGAGCAGCAGCACAGCACAGGTGCCTTGGCATCTGTCACTGCGTGTGTGATGTTCCTCACCAGAGAGAAACCGTCACTGATCCTCTCTCGCCAAGAGAGCAGGGGGACATGGGGCACCTCATCCCTGCAGAGGAAGAGCTGTGGAGAGCTTGGGAGGGGGCTCGGAGGTTGTGGGGACCACGGGTGACTGGGAAGCCTGGAGAAGACACTGGCACCCAGCATAGTGCTGGAATCGGGACAGCCTGGGATGGTGAATGAGATTATAGATGGGGTCAGATCCGATGGGAGACGGACCCAGCTGAGGAGCAAAGATCAGTGGTTCTTTCCGCTGGGGAAATGCCTCAAGCTGAGCCAGGGGACAGGGGGGATGGATTGTTAATACTGGACACTTTGTGATCGGTGTGGATACCAGTGAGACACATTATGCCTAGTTTGCATATCGATAAGGTTTAATGTGCAAGGTTTTCTATAAAATGCTAGTTAG
>NW_027131839.1:0-2901 GCF_026122565.2 Emydura macquarii macquarii | reverse complement strand
TTCATCCCAGAATGATGTTTTCTTTTTTTGCAACAGTGTGATACTGTTGACTCATATTTGGCTTGTGATCCACTATGACCCCTAGATCCCCTTCTGCAGTACTCTTTCCTAGGGAATCATTTCACATTTTGTATGTGTGCAACTGATTATTCCTTCCTAAGTGGAGTACTTTGCATTTCTCCTTATTGAATTTCCTCCTATTTACTTCAGTACATTTCTCCAGTTTGTCCTGATCATTTTGAATTTTAATCCTATCCTCCAAAGCATTTGCAATCCCTCCCAGTTTGGTATCATCCACAAACTTTATACATGTACTCTCTATGCCATTATCTAAATCATTGCTGAAGATGTTGAACAGAACCGGACTCAGAACTGATCCCTACAAGACCCCACTTGATATGCCTTTCCAACCTGACTGTGAACCACTGATCACTACTCTCTGGGAATGGTTTCCAACCAGTTATGCACCCACTTTATAGTAGTTCCATCTAGGTTGTATTTTCCTAGTTTGTTTATGAGAAGGTCACCCAACACAGTATCAAAAGCCTTGCTAAAGTCAGGATATATCACATCTGCCACTTCCCCCCTTTGACGTGTTATCCTGTCAAAGAAAGCTATCATGTTGGTTTGACATGATTTGTTCTTGACAAATCCTTGCTGATTGTTACTTATTGCCTTGTAAGTGTTTGCAAATAGATTGCTTAATTATTTGCTCCATTATCTTTCCAGGTACTGAAGTTAAACTGACTGGTAAAACCCGGGCTGTTCTTATTTCCTTTATTTTATAGATTGGCACTATATTTGCCCTTCTCCAGTCCTCTGGAATTTCGCATGTCTTCCATGACTTTTTAAAGATAATCTCTAATGTCTCAGATATGTCTTCAGTCAGCTCCTTCAATATTCTAGGATGTATTTAATCAGGCCTGGCTGACTGGAATACATCTAATTTGTCTAAGACATTTTTAACTTGTTCTTTCCCAATTTTAGCCTCATACCCTACCTTATTTTCACTGGCATTCTCTGTTAGATGTCCAATCACTACTAACCTTTTCAGTGAAAACTGAAACGAAAGTCATTTAGTACTTCTCCCATTTCCACATTTTCTGTTATTGTTTTTCCCTTCTCATTGAGTAACATGCATACCTTGTCCTTGGTCTTCCTCTTGCTTCCAATGTATTTGTAGAATATTTTCTTGTTACCCTTTATGTCTCTAGCTAGTTTAATCTCATTTTGTGCTTTGGCCTTTGCATTCTGTCCCTACATACTTGTGTTATTTGTTTATATCCATCCTTTGTAGTTTGACCTAGTTTCACTTTTTGTAGGACTCTTTTTTTTTTTTTTTGAGTTTCAGATCACTGAAGATATCCATGTTAAGCCAGGGTGGTTTCTTGCCATTCTTCCTTTCTTTCTTACACAGTGGGATAGTTTGCTCCTGTGTTCTTAATAATGTCTCTGAAAAACTACCAACTCTCTTGAACAGTTTTTCCTCTTGGACTTGCTTCCCATGGGATATTACCTACCAATTACCTAAGTTTGTAAAGTCTGCCTTCTTGAAATCTTGGTGTGCTGTTTCCCTCCTACCATTCCTTAAACCGTGAACTCTACCATTTCATGATCACTTTCACCCAAGCTGCCTTCCATTTTCAAATTCTCAACCAGTTCCTCCCTATTTATCAAAATCAAATCTAGAACAGTCTCTCCCCTAGTAGCTTTCTCCACCTTCTGAAATAAAAAAAATATTTCCAATAATTCCAAGAATATATAAGGGACTGGCCATATAGACCATATCATGTTGGTGAGCAATGGCCACCACGACCTGTTTCTCTCTCCCCTGGCCCCTGCCAGCATTGAGCTACCCATGGTGCTGCAGCCCCTTTGATCAACCGGGAGCACCACTGCACTCCTCTGGCTCCAGCAAGGAACTGTCTATCTCTGGCTCAGCAGCTCCTTTTATAGGGACCTCCTGGTCTCTGAGTGGCTGCTCCCTGCTGCCTCTATGATTTAGCTGTGTCCTCTGCAGCCACTATAGGCTGCTTGGAGGACTCCTCTACTGCTCTTTTCCTGGGACAGATGTGGCAAGACCTTGAGGCCTCCAGCAGGGGGCTTCTGGGCCTAGTCCATCCTGTCACAGATGGGTACTAGGTTTCAAATTTCAATGGTCCTCCACTCCCATTCCCACAATGCACTGTACATTCATAAAGCTGTAAAGGGTCCCCTCCCCCTGTTTATAGCGGCAGTAGTAGGCAGCTGCATTGACCACATCTCACCATTTTTCTGCTGCAGTGTAGAAAGTTCACTGCTATAGGTGAAAATGGCAACAGTGCAATATCAGAGCAGAGCATGCCAGAACAGTGATAAAATTTGGGGAAAATACAGTATCCTGCATGATTGCAACCAGAGCATCAGGAACATCCACCTGCCTTGTAATATTGCAAAGAAGCTGATGGAGCTGGGCATGCACTGGACTGCTGTGCCGTGCAGGCAAGAGAGGAAGCAGGTAGGGTGCCCAAACAGGAAGGCCCAGGATTCCAACAATCTGTTCGAGAGGACCTGTGCCACATGCCCAATATACAAGGAACTGGACCATGAGCTTGTCAGGGCTCATGATGTCCTGCTGAGCCCAGCCAGGCTCATTGTCTGACAGGACAGCGAGGGCAAGGAAGAAGAGGCAGCTGGAAACTCCTGGAAGGAGAAGAGGTGTTGATTCTGCACCTGCAACTGGAGGTCCAGGGTGCAGAAACCCTGGATGATAAGAGGGATCGATGCTTTGGCAGGGACCGGAACCCCAGGTTGATATGTTAGAAGGCTTTCCCATTCTCCCTTTTGTTGTGGTGGTAGGTTTTAATTTGAATCAAGGGCATTTGAAGTTATATGCATATATTTACTCCCTGGATAATATAC
>NW_027131838.1:0-2915 GCF_026122565.2 Emydura macquarii macquarii | reverse complement strand
CTGTAGCACACAATATTTTATATGAAAAACATAGAAAAATATCATAACTGATAACTAATGAGAAAAGATCAAAAGTGATAACTGACCATACCACATATAATTTTGCACACTAAATGTCTAACTTGGTAAAAAGAACAGCTACAAGCTTCCTTTCAACAACTGTCTATTCAGACAACATTCCAATCAGGACACCAGAAAACAGAGTCTCTGTCCATACACTTCCATCACACCACTTTATTCTTCTCCTTCCTTCTGCACATAGAGACAGACAGAGGTACTTATTCTCCTTTGCTTTCTTCATGTTACCCCTAAATTCAACCGCTTTAGTAAACAAAAATTGTAACAGGATCATAAGCGCAATAAGGTGCAAGATTTATGATTTGACATCTGGTTAGTAAAAACCCTAGAGTATATTTCAAATTTGAAACTCTGCATATTTCAACCATTCCCTTTTCTCATTCCAGCACGTGATGCTTCAAGTAATGAAAACAACTGATTGATGTTACGTGTTCGCTCAGAATTTGCCTTGGTTTGCTCTTCTCCTCTGACATCTCACCTCTCAACAGTAACAGGTTTCGTTTCAGCATGACAAATGTGAACCAGGACAACTTTCAAACAAAACAGAAGGAAAACATTCCCAGAAAGTCAGAATGAAGAGAGAGACTTCATGTGGCCTCAAAATGTTCTCAAGCTCAGAGAGACCCAGAAAGAGACTGCCAAAGTGGCCAACCAGGAGATCCTCCAACAGATTTCCTACAGCTCATGCCAAATTCCCTCTCAAGCTCCCTGGAATCACTCTCCCATTCAAAGATCCTAACATCAGCTCATAAGCACGTGGTGCATCTGGAGTCCTGCTTCGCTGTAGACATCAAACAAAAGCAAGAACATCCCAAATTCCAGCTCATGTATAATTAGGTGCACTGGAATGTTAAACTACTGCTACTATATATTCTCTTCCTGTACTGTGAAAATATTTTTAGATCATTTTACTAGATTTGTAACAGTATTCGGGTGTTTGTCCACTATTTTTTTATTTACAATATTTATTGATTGCTTTATTTATCTTTTTTAAAGGTGGTTTATAATATTTATAAATAAATATTTATTTATGTAAAATAGGAACCCACAGCAATAGTGATTTGCTTTAATAAGTTATTTTAAAAAAACCAAATACCCAATAAAATCTTTTATTGTTCTGCATTAACACTTCAGTTCTGCAAAGGACTTGTAAATATTTCGCTAACTTTAAGTACAAGAGCCTTATGTTCACATACAGAAGTACCTTTTGAACATAAGCCCTGATTCAGAAGTGACCCGATAGGAAAATGGTACAGTTATTCCTTTTACTACTCCAGTAGACCACTCAACACAACCTGAACTCTGTAGCTTTTGCATTTCTGCTCGTTACCAGATTATTTTTTTCCTCAGCAATTTTAATTGTGGGTGTTTGATGCAGTAGATAGTTGTGAGGAAAAGTTGTTGGTAAAGACTAATTACAGGGGTGATGGAGAGACTGGCATTCCAAGAGGAAGAGTGCAGGCTGTTATGGTACAAAGTTGCTTGACCCCATGTTCCACTAATGAGACAGGTGTGTGAACCGCCTCCCGACAGTCAGATTTCCATGTGCTCAGCTTCCCTATACCCCAACAATAGTTTTGTGTGGGCCTCATTTTCCCACTCCATTAGTCAGGCTTGGATATACTAGCCTCAAAATGGCATCAATTACGTTTGTACTGTATGCATCCAACCCCTCCTGTCAGTAAGGTTTGTAATCACCTGGGCCTACCCCTTTTGCTGATTCAAAATCTACCTGGTGTGGAATGGACTGTAATGTCCACCAGCAACCGATACCAGTTTTAAGAGCATAGTGCATTAAAATATCAGTTGGAATGTGAATAATGACTAAAAAGTAACCTAAACCCAATAATTAAAAATTAATTGAAAAAAATTCAAGTCATTAGACCATATCAAGTGAGGATCTACCTCTCTGCCAAGTCTCGGTAGGTAGATAGCATTTTAAAGAGCTACCTCTCAATCATAGCACTACCGAGGAGAAATTGCAGCCAGATCCTAAATCTGGAGATTTCTTTTTTAAAAGTTATTAATGGAAATCATACAATATCTACGTTAAATATTCAAAGAGCATAAAAACAATCATAGTGTGAATTCTCACACTGATTGGCAACCTGTCTTTAGGGAAAAATCAGGAATGTATGTCCCATTGGAAATCCCTTTTATAAGGCAACCGAAACCATGGAGTCGCTCATAGGCGCCTCTGTAAATTCTTCAAAGTCACCTGATGGCGCCGTTGCAAAAGCTTTGGGTTCTCCTTTTTCAGGAGTTTTCAAACATTTCATAAAGTGGGCCTAATCATGCAAAAATTATTCTGTTGACCATTTCCCATTCCATTCGAGAGCAGATAACATTTCTGTGGCAGATACAAGTCATGCTTACACAGAGGGGTAATACTAGGAATTCTTTTATATAATTTAAGGATTGTGGGAACGGCTAGTTCTCTGAAGATCGCCATCCAGAATTCCATGCACTACCGCTGATTCATGAACCCCTGTGTGGTACCTGCTGGTTTAGAGGAATGCACAAGGACTTAAATCTTAAAACAAATGCTTATCCTGTCTTATGGGGCAGTTTTTTCCAATAGCTGTGCCTGTTAGCAGTAGAAGATCTTTCCTAGCCAGTCTCTCTGCCTTCATTCCTTCATTGATTCATTCAGTTGAAGCTTACAGGTTACACTGACAAAAAACAACTACAGGAGGAAACAGAGGCAGGTTTGTCCCCAGCTTTCATCATAGAAGCAGATGACTTTATGATTTCTGCACAGAATATAAAGTCTTTCCACACAGAACTTTTGAGTATTTGCATCAGTTGAAGGGACTTGTTCAATTGCCTTTTGCATC
>NW_027131837.1:0-2978 GCF_026122565.2 Emydura macquarii macquarii | reverse complement strand
TGTTCTAGGCATCACTGGGCAGAACCCTGGTGACCTCCGGATACGGGTTAGTGTTTAAGGTGAGGGTGAGGTTACAGTTAGGGTCAGCAGGCCCCTCTCCCTATTCCATTCAGCCTCCCCAACTGGATTTCTTGCCTTCTCTTCAACCTGCCCTTGCCACTGGGCTCCTCACCCCCATATTCCAGCCAGACCCTCGCCTGCCCACTCTGGTCAGAGCCTTATTGAGTTGGGGTGAAAATCAGAAAAGCCTGATTTTAGTGGAAATGAGTTTTTTTCCAGTTTTCTGCTTTTCACAAAAATCAATAGGGTTCTAGCCAGAGTGTGTGGGGGAGGGGGAGGGGGGGGTTTGAGGAGCCCATGTGGATGCACCACTGGGCCAATATAAGCAATGAAATGAGCAACCCTCCAGTTAAAGAATTGCCACGTAATTGTGCTCCGGCATCTAAACTCTCAGGGTGAGATTCGGTGCTGGGAACCTGCAGTCCAGGGGCATGTGAGGGCGAAGGAGGCTTTAACCCACCTCCCCCTGCATCCTCCTGATCCTGGGTGCTCTGGATACCAAAGCAGCCTCCACTGTAACCCAGGGCTTGTCTGCAGGGGAAGGTTACACCAGCGGAAGGTAAGGTGGGAATTTAAACCGCTCTGGTCACACTGGTATAACGACACACGTCAGCGCTCTTATTCCCTAGTAGGAGTGAGTTTTTCTGGCTTAGCTTGTGCCGTTAGTTACAGCAGCTTTGGAGGATGCCTGTGGGCAGCAGCACGGCCCAGGACCTATTTGCAAGGGTGGGTGGGTGGGCGGGCATGAGCCTGCCCACCGCTCCAGGTCCCTCCCCCAGCCCAAGGGGAGGAGCCACCGGACCTAGAGAGAAACTAATTTTGGGGGAAAACAAATGTAAAACCAGAAAAGGGCGTGAGGGTCAAAGGTATAAACGAAGGGAACGAGAAGGGGACACCGAGCAGAGAACCCCGGACAACGCCCACCGCTCCCGGAAGGTATCAATGGAGCCGGTGGATGCTGCCCAGAAGAACTCTGCCCGGAGACGTGAATGGAGAAGGGAACGGAAATAGGCCCCACAGTCGCAGGACGCCTCCCCAGCCAACCTCCCCTCCCTGGTATTAAAGATGGCGACTTTGGCCAGGGCCAGGAGGAGGTTGACGAGGAGGTCCCGTGACCTTGTGGGGCCACGGACGGGGTGCGCATAAAGGAACAAGTGTGGGGAAAAGTGCAGCCAGAACCTCAGCAGGAGGTTCTGGAGGAGCCGGAAGAGGGGCTGCAGCCTGGCGCACACCAGGTATGTGTGCGCCAGGGTCTCCCTCATGCCGCAAAAGGGGCAGGTGTCAGGGCAGGGGGTGAACCGCGCCAAGAACACGCCCGTGCTCACAGCTCCGTGCAGGAGCCGCCAACCGATGTCCCTGGTGGGCCGTGGGGTCAAGGTGGAATACAGGCTGGCCCACTGGGCGTCCCCGCCCTCCATAAGTGGCAGCAGGTCCCGCCATTTGGTGTCTCAGCGGGACGTGAGGTCGGGGAAGTGAAGGGTGTGGAGCACCAGCATGTAAAGATGGTCTCTCGGCGTGGTTCGGAAGGGGACCGGCTGCAAATCATGCAGCCGGCTCGGTGTGTAGGGGGGAAAGGGGGCCAGTGGGCTTATGGGGCCGGGGCCCGGAGGGCAGGGGCTGAGGGGCAGGCGGGGAGCACCCTCTCCCAGGACCCGCTCGAGGTAGGCATGAGCAGCGGGGGCCAAGGCTGCCCTCACCTCCTGGAATACGCGCCAGGGGGTCTGAAGGGGGGAGAGCCCCATGCGCCGAGCCAGCGCGTGGGGATCCACCCATTCCCCCCGGTCGTAGTCCAGGAGGTCTCCCATCTTGGTGACTCCCGCCAGGACCAGCCTCCGTCGCACCAAGGGGGTCTCCGCCACCTGCACACCGAGTTGTGGGTTGTGTAGCAGGGGCTCCGCGAGGAGATCCCCCTCCCTCGGGGACCAAAGGGGGCCTGGAGGCAGAGACCAGCCTCCAGGTCCGGAGGAGGTCCTGGTAGAAGACCGGCAGCTCGGAGAGGTCTCGCGGAAGACCCCTCGGGTGGAGAGAAAAGAGCCGCCGGTCGTATCGGAGCCCTTGGAGGCGGCGGAGGAAGCCGTGCGCAAAGTGGCTCCACGCCGGACTACCTGCACTATAAAGGAGTCTCTGCAGGGCCTGGAGGCAGAAGGTGTGGACCTGGCTGTGGATGCAGCACAGGCTCTGCCACCCTTCCTCCAGGGGGAGACTCAGGATCCCTGCAGAGACCCAATGCAGTCCTGGCCAAAAGAACTCCAGAACTATCTTCGGGAGGTAGGCCAGGAAACTCGGGGTTGGGACCAGGGTGTTGAGGCGGTACCAGAGCATGGACAGGAACAGCTGGTTGAGGACCAGCACCCTCCCCCGAAGGGAGAGGCACCGGAGCAGTCCTGTCCAGCTTCGCAGCCGCCTCACCACCCTGTCCGTTAAATCTTGCCAGTTCTCTGCCGGGGAGGGATGGGTGGCAGAAAGGTAAACGCCTAGATAGAGCAGCGGACCCGCGCTCCACCGGATGGCTTGAAGCACGGGTGGGAGGCAGCTCGCCCACCACCCGGCCCCTACCATCAGGCCAGAGCTCTTGGCCCAGTTGACCTGGGCGGAGGAGGCTGCCGAGTAGATGGCCAGGCAGGCCTCCAACCACACCAGGTCGCCCGGGTCCTGGACCACGAGGAGCACGTTGTCAGCGTACGCTGACAAGACCAGCCTCAGCGCTGACTCACGGAGCACCAAACCTGTCATCCTCCGACGGATGAGACAGAGGAAGGGCTCAATGGCCAGGGCGTACAGCTGGCCCGACAGTGGACAGCCTTGGTGCATTCCACGCCCGAAGCTGACCGGTTCTGTCAGGGTCCAGTTGAGCTTGACCAGGCACTCTGCGGAGGCGTACAACACCCGGAGAAAACCCACAAAGCGGGTCCCGAAGC
>NW_027131836.1:0-2911 GCF_026122565.2 Emydura macquarii macquarii | reverse complement strand
TACTTATAAAAAAAAATCTGACTTGCATATTTCTAATCCTTGGATCAGATTTTTATCCTTTTTGGCGTTTGTTCTTTGCTGTTAGGGCCTGGAGAAAATAAACTGACAGCCTGTTTGGCTTTGTATTCCAAGTGCAAGCAGCAGGGTGTTCTGCATACAGTACATTTAAAGGTTTGATTATTTGGATTTAGATTCAGTCTGAAGGGGAAAATTGATTGATCTTAACATATTGGTGAGCCCTAGCTTCAGGCTAGGAATAAAAAGAGTATTTCTCAAGTCGTGCGTTATTACTTTTCATTTGTTGCGTATTGATTAGATGTCAGTGATAAGATCTTGGTTTTCAAAATGAGACAGGTGCTGGTGGCTTTTTTTTTTTTAAAGGATTTATAAAATAGAAAATATAGTACGGGAGAGAAGAAGGTAAAACAAGACAAAATTTGGTATAGCAATGCTGGATGTTAAAATACTTTGGTTACACAGAACTAGTAAAATATAGCCTGAAAGATGTCTCCAAATCAAGTTTTTATCTCAGTACAAATTCCCATTCCATTGTGGAAAGAAAATATTTTGCACATATTCCAATATTCAGTGGAATGTTTTTGATGGGCTTTTTTTTTATATATTTATGTTCATTTATTTCTTTTTTAATCTAATTATGAAGTAGGAGCATCTTTTTATATCAATGCATCTGTCTACATATTATTTATTTCAACTTACACTATGAAAGGTCACTATCCTAAATTTCTAGATTTATACAGACTAATTCAAGCTGATCCAATGTTAAAACACATTCCAGACCACAAAATTAAGCCCTTTCCCACTGAGCCCAATCCTTCAGATAAAAGGCAGGAAAATTAAGATGCTTTTATGGCTGGCAGTGAAGGTCAGCAAGTTCCAGCTGCGTCAGAAAGGGTTGGATAATAACGATATTCCCCTGGAGTATAAAGACTTCCCATAATCATGATTTGGACTGGGGCACATTCCCTTCCATTTGAGCTGTGCTTGGAGCAGGAACAGGGCTGGGTGGGAGTGAATGTGCATTTGATTACTTGTGTTGCCTGTTTTCTCCACCCTGTTAGTGGCTTTTGTGTCCCTGGGGTAATACAGAATAACCTTGGAGCTGCTTGAAATCATGTTTAGATGTCAGGGCCATTTTGCAGCTGTGACTACCAGGAGGACAGCCATTCTCAACATGCCCTTTTCCCAGGGATGCTCCCTTATGTTGAGCTACATAGGGACATATTGGCAAGTTTACATTGCCGGGGAAGCCTTTTTACACAGGGCATATAGTGGGGTCCTTTTCCTTGGGCTTTGTGGGCACTTTCACATCACCAGTGCAGTATAAAGGACCAAAGAAGAAAAAAAAAGAAAGAGAGAGAGAGAGAGAATGAGAATCTATTACCTGGTTTCCCCCTCATTTACCCTGGTGGTGAATTTCAAGCTAATACAGTTTAAGAGAAGTACTTAAGGCATTTTTGCTCAGAGTAGATTTTTCTGAATGGACATTATCTGTAGCCCTCAAATCCATTAAGTTGCTGTCACAGTTCTGGGTATAATCCAGACCAGCAGAGAGGTTGTGTCATCTCTCACACTATAAACTTGGGTTCCCCACAATGCTTAACTGCTGTAGCTCCCAGCCTGGTATGTTTACAGCCAACCTACAAGCATGTAGATTACACCCTGAGTGCCTGTGTACTAGACAGCCCTCGTTCAACATCTCTGAACCCAGCAGCCTGTCTACAGCCCCACTCTGGCTTCCTCCTAGCCTGAGTTACAACCAGCAAAATGACCTCAACACACTCCCAGTTCCAAATTTCCCCCAAACCAGGTGCCCTGAAGTGTTCACCTCACCTGAACAGCTCAGAGAAATAATAAAGTCTACAGCTCTCAAAAGACAAAAGCACATTGCAGTTTATTAACTGATCAATACACCTTTCCCTTCAAACACAACACTGAGTTGGTTTATAGTAAAAACAAAACAAAACAAAATATATATGGGGAATAAATGAGTTCAAGTGTAAGGAATGAAGATTCAAAACAGAATTAGATAAGTTCATGGAGGATAGCTTCATCAATGGCTATTAGCCAGGATGGGCAGGGATGCAAAATCATGCTCTGGGAGTGTCCCTTTGCCTCTGTTTGCCAGAAGCTAGAACTGGGCAACAGAGGATGGGATCACTTGATGATTACTTGTTCTGTTAATTCCCTTTGAAGACCTGGCATTGGCCGCTGTCGAAAGATGGGATACTGGCCAGATGGACCATTGGTCTGACCCAGCATGGCCATTATATTCTTATGTTCTAAGATAGAAAGTGTTACAATTAAAACAAAACAAACGCTATTTAGTGGTAAACAATTTAACAAGCTACAGTCTTTCTCCAGAGTTTCTTCTTCAGCCATGGCTGACTTTCTCTCAGTCAGAATCTTCCACAGAAGCACAAGGTGCTGGTTTCTCTTATCTTCCTAGGTGAAAGATCTTTGCCTAAGCAGGTTTCTCATGTATATTCAGTTTCCAGAGACTTCAGCCCCCTTGACTGAAGGACTCATCTTTCTCAGCTTGCAAGAGCTCTCTTCTCTTGTGTCTGTCTAGTGTTGGATGCCAAAGATGGCTTCTGTCCTTACTTTTATTTCACAGTTCAATGGTTGTTTCAAGAGGCAAGGTGACTTCATGCTCTTTTTTGCTTTCCAGGATCTTCTGATCCAATTTGTAAATGGAGCTTCCATTGTTTTGATTCCACCTTGCTTAGCTTTACTTGGAGACAGGTAAATAGATGTGACATTCACTTCTGACTGGATACAGACTCTATATCTTTATATCAATGAATATCTATAATTTCTTATATGTGTTCATACATACACTTTATATTAATCACCAGGCTTTCATCAAACACCTCACTCCATAGAATCATAG
>NW_027131835.1:0-2923 GCF_026122565.2 Emydura macquarii macquarii | reverse complement strand
CGACCGAGTATTGCTTCCCTTGCCAGGTTCTCTACTCCCAGCTCTCCGCTGGCCAATGCTTAAGCGGTGACCAAAGGAAATGGTATAAAGACGTACTCAAGGTCGCCCCCAAGTACGGAGGCATAGACATCAATAACTGGGAGAAGCAATCTGTTGACCACTCGGTGTGGCACCACGTGCCTCATCAAGGTGCGCGCCATTTCGAGGCCCAACAACTTGACACTGAGGCAGAATGGCAATAGTGGAGGAATGAGAAGGAGACTAGCCTGGGGCTGCGATTCCCACGCAACAACATGCCCCCACTGATGTAGAACGTGTGCATCCAGAATTGGGCTCCTCAGTCATCTGAAGACCCACCAAGCCTGACAGATGGAATGTCTTCACTTAAAATGCTACAGCAGCACAACGGGAGGGCTGCAGGAGTGCTGCTTTGGAGTTTCAGTGTAGAAACTACCTATGCTGATGGGAGGGCTCCACCAAGAATTCTTCCATTGACCTAGTGCTGTCTACACTGGGATTAGGTCAGTGTATTTACGTCTCTCAGGGTGCGGATTTTACTTACTGCCTCTTGAGGAGGTGGATTACTTATACCAACAGGAAAAGCCCTCTTGTCAGCATAGGTAGTGTCTCTACTGAAGGGCTACAGTGGTGCAACTACTGTGATGCAGCTGTGCCGCTGTAGTGTTTTAAGTGTCGACAAGCCCTCAGTTTTTGGGTGCTCATCTTGAGACATCCTGGGCGTGATTTTCAGTAGTTGAGCAGCCAGAATTCCAGTTGAGTCATTTGGAGCAGCAGGCCTCAGCACCTCTGGGCTACGGATGGTGGAAAACAGACACTCAAAACTTAAATCACTAAGAATCAATTGCCATTTTTAAAAAATTTGGCCTTAATCTAACTGGATCTCAATTTCCCTGGAAGAAAAAGGGGTCAATAGGTTAACTTAGCAGAGGTGAAACTTGAAAATACACATGACAGCAGATGTCCAAAATCATAGCTAGTTAGGTAGATATATTAAATCTCTTCTCCTCCTTGAATTTATAGATTCCTAATAAAAAATATAAACACCTCTTGCTGAGATTTTTCCCAAAGAAGGCTTTTCAAGATTTCACAAGCTCTGAAAAATTCAGACTACTAAAATGTTGAGGTCAGGTATAACTCAGGTATGTACTCAAGTACAAAATTTCAAGGATGCAAGGTCAGGTGGATACTTGCACATGAATATGTATCCCTTTCGCCCACTACAACTCTTCATGTGAACAAAGCCTTTTATTTGTTGTTTTCCTCCTCCTTATAATAGGAAGGATACCTATATTTTTGTATCCACTAAATTCCCCTTACCTTTCTTTATGAGAAACAATGGAGCATTAAAAGTGTCTGAATGAGAGCAGATCGATGCAATGCAAACTGCCGTGAGGCAACGTGCATAATAGGTTCCATCTTGCTTTAATTCTTATTAAATATGCAATTATTCTCAGTCAAAGTTAGCATCTCTCCTAGCACCCAGCCCTTCTTTCTCCCCTTTCTGTTCTTTGTATAATTTAGGCAAATATTTTTACTGAATATCATAGCTCTCTTTCTTTGGACATAGCTTTTATCTGTCTAATAGTATTGACCAAAATATCATTTACATCTGTTTTAATGCAAAACTCAAAGATAAATATTTGATATAAAGGTTTGCATAAGAAGGTTTTCCCTAGTTTAACAAAGACATGGTGAAAGGTGTGTTACTGCCAAAAGGTTTGTAGCTGGGTGATTCTTGCCAAAACAGTTTTTGCAAGTAGCTACTTGCTCTTCTTGAAAGTGTCAGCAACTAACAGCCCATCTTCAGAGCGTCTTTAATTCACATTAACAATCAAAGCACAACTATGGTTGCTATCAGCAGACTTGCCACTGTACCTGTATGCAAACACTTAAGCTAATGTATTAGTGTAAGTAAAATATTTTTGTAAGAATGTTGTATCAGCACTGCCTTTGCAGGACTGCTTCTTTTGAAATTTTCTGTTTCCATTTTGAGATTTTAAAGCACATTTTGTATTTTTTTCTTATTTCTGGATATTAGTGTCATGTAAATTACTTTCACTAGATAACACGGGGATTTTCCCTTGTAAGGCACATAGGTAGTATTTGAATTTAGGTCTACGTGACTTTGGGTGGCCAAATGTTCAACAAAACTTAGCACTGCTAAGAGATGCTTGAAACATCTTTCTGGCATGCAGGCAAAAGATTATTAGGATAAAGGTTATAAACTAATTCTAATAGTTACCCTACTTCTGAGGTTATTTTCTTCATTTCATGATTAACTCATTGTCATGAGAATGAGTGGAAATGAGCGAGTGTGTAATCTTAACTAGTCGTGAATTATATTCAAACAAACAGTCAGTACATTTGAGTCTGGGGCCCAAGTGGTAGCTTGCCTAACAAACCCATATCACATGGCACCCTCCTGCATCCTGTTTTCAAGAGAGATCTGTTGGTGGCTAGTAATGAATTGGGTTAGGACACACTCCCCTAGACTAGAATCTTTAATGTAACTCCAAGACCTTTGTATCCCCGATGACCTATACCAACATTCTGGAACCCCTAATTGGACAAGAATGTCCCTTGAGGCGGAGCAGAGGAATCACTGATCCCTGCAAAAGGTGCCAATTATGAAGGGAAAAGGGTGGGGAGGGATCTGCTTTTGCACCAATAAGATACCTGAAGTTGTATCCTGATGCATGCTTGAGACTGGCCACCCATAGAAGGAGAAAGGGGAGAGTAAAGATCAGACCCCACCACATGTGAAAGAGTTCAAGCAACATCTTAAAGATACCAGTAGATATCAATTTAGGTCTAAGCTAAGATCAGTCATGACTATGCAAGATGGTTGATGATGATCATCAGTAGTCTCCTTGGCTCAGGAGCACCTAAGCTTCTGTTGGTT
>NW_027131834.1:0-2901 GCF_026122565.2 Emydura macquarii macquarii | reverse complement strand
TTTCTGGCCGTAAACTCTAGGAATGAGCTTGTATGTGTGTGTATGTGTGTCTTGCACTTGGGTTGATTATGTTGAACATATTATCCTATCTTTGTTCTGTCATTTGATCCCCTAAAGATATGCCATGCAAGGACAGTATGTGATGTGAAGGTGTGCAATATAGACTCCAGGTTTTTTTAAATGTCTTGCATACCAAACGCAAGCTTACCTGCCATCATGTGATAGAAATCTATTCTTTGGTGAAATACAGAAAATGCTCAAGTATTTGAATACACACACTACTGGTTTTTGCAGATCTCTAATCCTTGTACTAATACGCTTGGATGTTCAGATATTTAATGTAAAACAGTTACACATTTGTACATGATATGAAACTGTCTAATCACATTTTCAAAACATTTCAGAAATTGAACACATTTGTTTTTTGAATATTGGTTTTGTGACCACAACCAGATCCAAGAAAAGCATAATGGGCAGATCTCTTCCCTTTGTTAATAGAGCCCAGACAGACACAGAGAGGGAATATGTTCATATAGAAAAAGAGCTACTGGCTGTGCTCTTGGAATGAGTAGACTCCATCACTTCACCTCTGGGCACTAGGTGGGCAGGCAATTTAGTCATAAGCCATTAGAAAGCGTTATGAATAAGCTACTGCTGATTATACTCAAATGATTGCATCACATGTTATTGAAATTCCAGCACTATGATGTGAGGATATGGTTCTGCCCAGGAAAGTCACTACTGGTGGCAGAAACACTTCATTGGACATACTTTCCAGATTACAACACAGATGTCTCAGTGGATCAGGAAGCATATCTTATCAACATGCTACCATATCTTCATACCTCCAATGGGAGGTTCCAGGCAATCCAACACATCACCAAACAGTGTGGGATGCTACAGTCAGTAAAATAATTCATACTCCAGGTTGCCCAGCTCTCCATGAGCAACTGTCACAAGAGATTACCCTCTGCTACCAAGAGGAGAGGTGAGTTGCTATGCAAGATGGAGTTTTATTTAAATGGGACCAACCAGAAATCACAGCAAATTTAAGAGCTGACACCATGAGACAGATACACAGTTCACATCTGGGGATAGAAACATGTCTGAGATGAGTCAGGCTGTGTAAAACTAGCTAGGCATGAATATCCAAGTGAGGGTATATGTGGAACAAAGATCAAGGAGTATCATGATCAACAACAGAAGATAACTCTACAGTCTCATTAACTTCTCACCCCAATCCAGTTTGCTTTTAATGACAGGAACTACAAGATCATGAGAGAGAGCGTGACAATCCCCCAGTGCAATCTAGACTTGTGACTCACTGTGTCACCCCAAGCTCCCAGTCCTGGAGCCTGTTTTATTCAGCTTTGCTGAGAACCCCCATTCCTGGGCTGTTCACGCACAAACTCCAGTATGTAAGGTGCTCCCAACTAAGTGAGCGAGTGCTTCTAGCCAGCCACTCTTTGGATTATACAACAGAATGACCCCAGCAATAACCTCAGTCCCAGATGCAACCATAGGAACCTCCATCTTACAAAATTCAGTTATGCCACTGAACAATGTAAAATTGACGAATTTATATGACCTAACAAAGAAATTGATATGCACCAGCCTTGTTATTCCAAGTGAAGTCTCCAAGACACTTCAAACCAAATGCACTAATTAGGTAAAACAAACAAATAAGAAGGATTTTAAAGTGGTTATAAGTCAAAGCATAACAAATCAGATTTGATCAAAAGAAATAAAAGTAAAATGCATTCTAAGCTAAGAGTAACACTTTCAGCAACCTTACAAATTTAGGTGATTCTCACCACAGGCTGGCTGGTTTCCTTTCAGCCAGACTCTCCCCTCTGGCCAGCACTTCTCTTGCTTTGTGGTGTTTGTAGATGGAAGTGGAAGAGAGAGAGCATGGTGAATGTCTCTCCTTTTTATAATGTTCCTTCTCCCCTCTGGGGCTTTGCCCACTCCCTCAGGGTCAGGTGACAAACAATGTCCTTATATGGACACATCCATGTCCTGACTCATCATGGTTCCAAACTGACCAAGGGAAAAGAGGTGACTCACTCGAGAGTCCAACTGATCCCTCTGTTGATGCCCAGGCCAATCCTTTGTTCCTGGAAGGATGAGCTGGGTTTGTCCTATACATGCCTTGATGAGGTGTGAACTGTCCCTTAGCTCCTGGAGAGTTTTGCCATAAAGACACATCTTTGGGAATATTGTGAAGCCTCAATACTGTGAAGCCTCATAACCATAACATGAAACTGCAACACACATATTACTATAACAATAATGATCAGTACCTCCTGAGCATACCAAAGACATCTTATACAACATACTTTACACTAAACAATACACAATTATACTGTAAGGGTGAACATGGGGATGCAGCGTTTCACAGAGAGTTGCCCCCCAAACCAGAACAGCCAATCTCCCAGTGGTTAGGGCATTCAGCTGGGATGTGGAAGACCACTCTGTATCAGACAGAGCAGGGACTGAAACCTGTATCTCCCAGACCCCAAGTGAATCCCTTATTGAGCTATAGAGTCAATCTCTCCTTTTCTGGTCCAGGAAATATATATATTATTGATATAAAGTGGAATACTCTAACTGGAGAGATGAGGACAGAGGCTAACTCTATAGCTACATGGCTAGGACACATATGTAGCTTCCAATCCCTCCTTCCAATCAGGTAGAGCCCAGACTTGAACCTGGACCTCCTACATCTGTGGTAAATGCCCTGACCAACAGGCTGTCAGCTATTGTTTAGTTTAGACCAGAAATTCTATCCTAGACCCCACAACAGTTTAGTCAAAACAGATACATTTCTTTTAAAAGTGTTAATTTTGACAAATTAGCATTGTCTGGCAAAAAAAAAAATTAATTGAAAAATTCCTAACC
>NW_027131833.1:0-29754 GCF_026122565.2 Emydura macquarii macquarii | reverse complement strand
GGACTAGAGGATCCACTGACTCCCTGGTGGGGCCCCAGAAGAAAGCCGGTTCCTGTGAACAGCCTTCTGAGTGACTGCTTAGCTCTCCAGGCTTAGCGAGTATGATATACTGTAGTTAATTTTAGGCTTTATCATCTAACTAGTATATTTATAGAAAACCTTGCACATTAAGCCTTATTGATCTGCAAATCGGGTGTACCGTGTCTCACTGGTATCCACACTGATCACAAAGTGTCCAGAACCAACACTGACCAGAGGAAACTCTGTCAGTGGCTCTCCCCCTGCATTTTCTTGTACTTAATAAAAGTGTCTCTGACGAGCCTCAACTAACTAAACACAGAGTGAAGCTTTATTTCTTCCACAATTCTTGGTGTCATGACTCGGATCGCTAAATGCCCAGTCAGCACCCAACAGGCTGCGGGCCGTCTCCCTCTGAACCCCAGGGCATCACACCAAGGTAAGAGACCTTTTGAAATCTCTGTTGGGGTGTTCGGTGGAGGACTGCCCGTGGGGTTGGAAATCCTGAACAGTGGCTGACGCGATCCGAACTTTTGAAAGGAGGCTCATCAGACATACTGCTTAAGGTATAAAAGTGACTAGTCAAAAAGGGATTTCTGAGAAGCTGGGGGGTGTGACTGAGATTATAACCAGTGTGTGAATTGAAATTATAACCGCTGACCATGTCTAGGACTTAAGCCGAGTCTAGCCTCCCCAGGACTGTCTGAAAGGCAGCTCTGAAAGCAAGGAGGCTCAGTGGAATCCTGTGACCCAGTGGGAATGACTGACTTTCTTTCCTCCCCTTTATCCATGGTAATGAGCCTGAAGCCACAGTAGGAGACGCCGTTGGAGAGCCTTTGGCATATCTCTCGGACGCGCCCTGTTGGCAACAGGACTCCCTTTATGAACTTTCCTGTGTGATTGTACCCATGTGAATTGAGGAAATGGGGGGCGGAGGGTCAAAGGATGTCCCCGTCTCGCCAAAGGGAACCCCAGCATTTTATATGTACACACGTTATGGCCAAAAGACTTGCAGATATTTGGCTAAGTGGAATTGGTATACCAGAGATGATCCTAGTAAGCAGTTTCCTTTGACTGGTACTTTTGATTTAGATAAAATTGTACACCTCCTTGGAGCCCTAGAGTCACCATCACAGACTCAATGGGATGCGTATTTTGCGTGGTATGAGGAAACTATTAAAAGGCTGCATGAATCCCAGGTGCGGAGTCTTAAGGACTCCCAAGAAAAACTGAAAATTCAGACAAAGGAGCTGAAGACCCAATGTAAACCTGGCCAGGAGTAGTACAAAGTCCCTCCCAACAATCAAATATTAACCCCACACACCTGGGGGTGGAAGTCCTGCCCCATCCGCCTCTGTCACTGGAAGTACCGTGCCATCTGGTCACCTGACATCCGCCCCACCCCAGGAGGTCCCGCCCCTTGACACATAGGCCCCGCCCCCTTGCACATTAGGCCCCGCCCCGTCAACAGAAGTCCTGCCCAGCAGGTCACCTGACATCCGGTCCCGTCTTGGGTTATGACTTCCTGGTCAAGATGGGCACCTGACCGGAAGCGGGTGGTTCGACCTCTCCGAGAATGCCTCCCGCCCGCTCCCCACCAATGGGAGAGGGTTTCACCCTAAGAGCAGGATTGGACCCCAGATGGCCACCTGAGCGGAAGGGGTGGTGCAATCCCTCCGCCAATCGGCGTGCATTTCACACCAAGTGCGGGATTGGTCCAGATAGGGCATGGGGAGGCGGAGGGCGCACCTCTGCCAATCGGAGCGGGCTTATGCCATCCCAGAAGGGAAAGGTGCATAAATGGGGTTGGTTGGGTGGCAGCACCACACTCGAAAGTCTTGGGACCTTTAAAGCATCTCGTTTTTGAGACCGCGTGCTTCACATCTCGTGGAAAAAACGCCAAGAGGAGAATATGGATGCCTTTACCACTCCCGTGAGGCCTTCAGAATTTGTTTTGGCTCCTAAGATCTTGGCCCCCCAGGTGTAGAAAGCGCTACATTAGCGACAGTTCCAAGGAGGACAGCCCTTTGGCTCAGCCTTTGTTCGACACGCCGGAACCCGAAACCTGACGCAACCCGATGAGCCTGACAGCCTTACATTGTCCGTCCCCATGGAGTCGCCGGCAGGACAGGCCAAAGGAAGAAACGAGTCACAGGTAAAGGAACGAGCATGGTTGGGGTGTGTGATGGGGTTAGTAACCGAGCCGGGTAGTGTAGATCTAAAAACAAAAACAAAAGCCAAGCCGTAGAGACTTACAGCTATTTCTTTTCTGAAAATTTTTTGGCAGGTGACCACAAACAATGTTGCATCAGACAGCGTAGATGAATCAGGCCCGTCTTGTTTCTGCTCAACGCCGATACAAATCGATGAAGAGGATGACTCCGAGGATGATGCCTATATGGAGTTTAAGAGGAGTCTTGGCATGGAACGAACTGAGCCAGTGCCACGTCGTGAGCGTAAAAAAGCCATGCGGGCTATTGTATGTGTTGCTGTTTATGCTACCCTTAATCACTGTCTTAGGGAAAAGCTTTTCGAAGATTGTGAGGGCTGTGTCATAGATGCTCCAGGCCAACGGGACCATGACTGCGTGACTTGGACTTCAGAGGATATAAACTACAAGCTTCGGGACCTGTGTGCTGAACTATGTTTTGAAAGTTTGTTGAACTCTGTTATTGCCATAAGTT
The DNA here is from genome assembly GCF_026122565.2 of Emydura macquarii macquarii. Classification (NCBI taxonomy): domain Eukaryota; kingdom Metazoa; phylum Chordata; order Testudines; family Chelidae; genus Emydura; species Emydura macquarii. Next base: position 27,052 of record NW_027131833.1, on the reverse strand, counting down.
ATGTTATGCAATGTCTCTGCTTAACTCAAGAACATTTAGCACGAGGGGTGACTTTGGTAAAGGCTGTGCAATTCAGTCAAGACCCATGTGGTATTTTAAAGAAAATGACCAAACCGGAGGATGCCTGCATAGAGCGTTATATGGACCATTTGATCCGCACAAAAAATTACAGAGCCTTACTTAGGAAGCAGACTTTTTGTAAGAAATCCAAAAGGATTAAATTAGAGAATGGTGAGGGGCCCTACATGTGATATCAGGCTTGTTAGTTGTAAATAAAAGTATTGAAAAGGGACTTTGTGACTATCTGTGTTTCTGTAAGATGGCCTGTGTGGGCCTTATATATATATATATATATATATATATATATATATATATATATGATAAATGTTTCAAGGTGGCTGCATGTCTTTTAAATAAAAAAAAAAGTTTTTGTGAGAACCCAGCTATTGTGTCTTTGTGTATTTACAGCAAAATGCTGAAATGTGTGTAGTAGAAGCCTGTGGAAAAAACAAACAAACAAAAAAAAAGTGTTAAAAAAAAACAACCCAGGAATGTTTGAGACATGGGTCTGACTTACCAACACCCCACTGAATTCCAAAAAGCCAACCAGGGGCTAAAGTTATCAGGTAATAGGTCTGCGGGGTCTCGCAGTGAGGGGGGGGGGGAGGGTAACTGAATGCTATTGGACAGTTTAAAATAAAGCCTCAGGAATTGGTGGGTCATTTTTTTCCTAGCAACTCAAAGTCATGACAGGCTTAAAATAGTATATTAACAACAACCAAATAAAAATCACATACCTTTCATATTTTTAAAAAAGCATTTGTTGTAATAACAACCAATGTTATTTGTAGAGTGTGTACTGTGGTTGTGGTACAACCATTTTATTTTTAAAAATATTTTAAGGTTTCAGCATATTTTTTAATGTTAAAAATTATTGTAAAACAATCAAACATTTAAAAGCTATGGGTGTTTACTATGACTGTGGTACACCCATTTTTTATTTAAAACTTTTAAGCATTAAAAAAAAAACCCAAGCCATTCATTAATATCTGCAAGGTCCTGCAGTCAGAGGAGGAATTAAGGGGGGTTTACAAAGTAATATTAAGGACTGTTATGTATGGCCATTATTGTTTAATACTATAAGAAGACCCTACAGTTTTATTTAAACAGGAAAATGTTTTTTTTTTCATTTAAAAAGTACCCCAGTTGTACAGATCTTAAAAAACCAGTTGTGCATGTTACCAAAGGGAACAATTGGGGGTGGGGTATAGTGATCAGATCACCTTGCTAATGGACTTTGAAAGACTCAGAATGGTATAAAAACCTTAACTTTTCTTTTGGAGACTGTTCTTTTTTCCTAACAGACACTATTTGAACTGCTGGAATAGGTATGTTACTTATTTTTAACTTTGAAAACTGTATATATTGTAGGAGAGTAAAGAATTTAAAGCTGGACAAGTAGCCAGGCCTAAATTACAGGAAACTTCGTTTTTGTGAATCTTAGTTAGAGTTTGTTATTTCCTTCCTTCCAGGCAACCTGTGAAGGGGATAAGTTTATGGGCATCCCCTGTGCAAGGTAATTTGGTACTGTAGTTAATTTTAGGCTTTATATCTAACTAGTATATTTATAGAAAACCTTGCACATTAAACCTTATTGATCTGCAAATCGGGTGTACCGTGTCTCACTGGTATCCACACTGATCACAAAGTGTCCAGAACCAACACTGACCAGAGGAAACTCTGTCAGTGGCTCTCCCCTGCATTTTCTTGTACTTAATAAAAGTGTCTCTGACGAGCCTCAACTAACTAAACACAGAGTGAAGCTTTATTTCTTCCACAATTCTTGGTGTCATGACTCGGATCGCTAAATGCCCAGTCAGCACCCAACAGGCTGCGGGCCGTCTCCCTCTGAACCCCAGGGCATCACACCAAGGTAAGAGACCTTTTGAAATCTCTGTTGGGGTGTTCGGTGGAGGACTGCCCGTGGGGTTGGAAATCCTGAACAGTGGCTGACGCGATCCGAACTTTTGAAAGGAGGCTCATCAGACATACTGGTTAAGGTATAAAAGTGACTAGTCAAAAAGGGATTTCTGAGAAGCTGGGGTGTGTGACTGAGATTATAACCAGTGTGTGAATTGAAATTATAACCGCTGACCATGTCTAGGACTTAAGTCGAGTCTAGCCTCCCCAGGACTGTCTGAAAGGCAGCTCTGAAAGCAAGGAGGCTCAGTGGAATCCTGTGACCCAGTGGGAATGAGTGACTTTCTTTCCTCCCCTTTATCCATGGTAATGAGCCTGAAGCCACAGTAGGAGATGCCGTTGGAGAGCCTTTGGCATATCTCTCAGGACACGCCCTGTTGGCAACAGGACTCCCTTTATGAACTTTCCTGTGTGATTGTACCCATGTGAATTGAGGAAATGGGGGGCGGAGGGTCAAAGGATGTCCCCGTCTCGCCAAAGGGAACCCCAGCATTTTATATGTACACACGTTATGGCCAAAAGACTTGCAGATATTTGGCTAAGTGGAATTGGTATACCAGAGATGATCCTAGTAAGCAGTTTCCTTTGACTGGTACTTTTGATTTAGATAAAATTGTACACCTCCTTGGAGCCCTAGAGTCACCATCACAGACTCAATGGGATGCGTATTTTGCTTGGTATGAGGAAACTATTAAAAGGCTGCATGAATCCCAGGTGCGGAGTCTTAAGGACTCCCAAGAAAAACTGAAAATTCAGACAAAGGAGCTGAAGACCCAATGTAAACCTGGCCAGGAGTAGTACAAAGTCCCTCCCAACAATCAAATATTAACCCCACACACCTGGGGGTGGAAGTCCTGCCCCATCCGCCTCTGTCACTGGAAGTACTGTGCCATCTGGTCACCTGACATCTGCCCCGCCCCAGGAGGTCCCGCCCCTTGACACATAGGCCCCGCCCCATTGCACATTAGGCCCCGCCCCTTCACCAGAAGTCCTGCCCAGCAGGTCACCTGACATCCGGTCCCGTCTTGGGTTATGACTTCCTGGTCAAGATGGGCACCTGACCGGAAGCAGGTGGTTCGACCTCTCTCCGAGAACGCCTCCTGCCCGCTCCCCACCAATGGAAGAGGGTTTCACCCTAAGAGCAGGATTGGACCCCAGATGGCCACCTGAGCGGAAGGGGTGGTGCAATCCCTCCGCCAATCGGCGTGCATTTCACACCAAGTGCGGGATTGGTCCAGATAGGGCATGGGGAGGAGGAGGGCGCACCAATCGGAGCGGGCTTATGCCATCCCAGAAGGGAAAGGTGCATAAATGGGGTTGGTTGGGTGGCAGCACCACACTCGAAAGTCTTGGGACCTTTAAAGCGTCTTGTTTTTGAGACCCGTGCTTCACATCTTGTGGAAAAAACGCCAAGAGGAGAATATGGATGCCTTTACCACTCCCGTGAGGCCTTCAGAATTTGTTTTGGCTCCTAAGATCTTGGCCCCCCAGGTGTAGAAAGCGCTACATTAGCGACAGTTCCGAGGAGGACAGCCCTTTGGTTCAGCCTTTGTTCGACACGCCGGAACCCGAAACCTGAGAACCCGATGAGCCTGACAGCCTTACATTGTCCGTCCCCATGGAGTCGCCGGCAGGACAGGCCAAAGGAAGAAACGAGTCACAGGTAAAGGAACGAGCATGGTTGGGGTGTGTGATGGGGTTAGTAACCGAGCCGGTAGTGTAGATCTAAAAACAAAAACAAAAGCCAAGCCGTAGAGACTTACAGCTATTTCTTTTCTGAAAAATTTTTGGCAGGTGACCACAAACAATGTTGCATCAGACAGCGTAGATGAATCAGGCCCGTCTTGTTTCTGCTCAACGCCAATACAAATCGATGAAGAGGATGACTCCGAGGATGATTCCTATATGGAGTTTAAGAGGAGTCTTGGCATGGAACGAACTGAGCCAGTGCCACGTCGTAAGCGTAAAAAAGCCATGCGGGCTATTGTATGTGTTGCTGTTTATGCTACCCTTAATCACTGTCTTAGGGAAAAGCTTTTCGAAGATTGTGAGGGCTGTGTCATAGATGCTCCAGGCCAACGGGACCATGACTGCGTGACTTGGACTTCAGAGGATATAAACTACAAGCTTCGGGACCTGTGTGCTGAACTATGTTTTGAAAGTTTGTTGAACTCTGTAATTGCCATAAGTTATGTTATGCAATGTCTCTGCTTAACTCAAGAACATTTAGCACGAGGGGTGACTTTGGTAAAGGCTGTGCAATTCGGTCAAGACCCATGTGGTATTTTAAAGAAAATGACCAAACCGGAGGATGCCTGCTTAGAGCGTTATATGGACCATTTGATCCGCACAAAAAATTACAGAGCCTTACTTAGGAAGCAGACTTTTTGTAAGAAATCCAAAAGGATTAAATTAGAGAATGGTGAGGGGCCCTACATGTGATATCAGGCTTGTTAGTTGTAAATAAAAGTATTGAAAAGGGACTTTGTGACTATCTGTGTTTCTGTAAGATGGCCTGTGTGGGCCTTATATATATATATATATATATATATATATATATATATATATATATGTGTGTGTGTGTGTATATGATAAATGTTTCAAGGTGGCTGCATGTCTTTTAAATAAAAAAAAAAAAGTTTTGTGAGAACCCAGCTATTGTGTCTTTGTGTATTTACAGCAAAATGCTGAAATGTGTGTAGTAGAAGCCTGTGGGAAAAAACAAACAAACAAAAAAAAGTGTTAAAAAAAACAACCCAGGAATGTTTGAGACATGGGTCTGACTTATCAACACCCCACTGAATTCCAAAAAGCCAACCAGGGGCTAAGTTATCAGGTAATAGGTCTGCGGGGTCTCGCTCGCAGTGGGGGGAGGGGGGGGGGGGGGTAACTGAATGCTATTGGACAGTTTAAAATAAAGCCTCAGGAATTGGTGGGTCATTTTTTTCCTAGCAACTCAAAGTCATGACAGGCTTAAAATAGTATATTAACAACAACCAAAATAAAAATCACATACCTTTCATATTTTTAAAAAAGCATTTGTTGTAATAACAACCAATGTTATTTGTAGAGTGTGTACTGTGGTTGTGGTACAACCATTTTATTTTAAAAATATTTTAAGGTTTCAGCATATTTTTATTTAAAAATTGTTGTAAAACAATCAAACATTTAAAAGCTATGGGTGTTTACTATGACTGTGGTACACCCATTTTTTATTTTTAAAACTTTTAAGCATTAAAAAAAAAAAACCCAAGCCATTCATTAATATCTGCAAGGTCCTGCAGTCAGAGGAGGAGTGGGGGGTTTACAAAGTAATATTAAGGACTGTTATGGATGGCCGTTATTGTTTAATACTATAAGAAGACCCTACAGTTTTATTTAAACAGTAAAATGTTTTTTTTTTCATTTAAAAAGTACCCCAGTTGTACAGATCTTAAAAAACCAGTTGTGCATGTTACCAAAGGGAACATTTGGGGGTGGGGTATAGTGATCAGATCACCTTGCTAATGGACTTTGAAAGACTCAGAATGGTATAAAAACCTTAACTTTTCTTTTGGAGACTGTTCTTTTTTCCTAACAGACACTATTTGAACTGCTGGAATAGGTATGTTACTTATTTTTAACTTTGAAAACTGTATATATTGTAGGAGAATAAAGAATTTAAAGCTGGACAAGTAGCCAGGCCTAAATTACAGGAAACTTCGTTTTTGTGAATCTTAGTTAGAGTTTGTTATCTCCTTCCTTCCAGGCAACCTGTGAAGGGGATAAGTTTATGGGCATCCCCTGTGCAAGGTAATTTGGTGGGAAGGAAGTATTATTATCTTCTTCCCACTGGCAGGCCTTTATTTTAAAGAATGTTAGTGGAAAATTTATAGGTTTTAAGGTGAACGGTAATCCTGTAAACAAGAAACAGGGGCGGGTATAATTATATGCATTATGTAGTTGTTAATATTCATTTATAGGTGCCATTGTAACCAAATAAAGGTCTATGGGGAGCTGCTGGAAATGTATATATTTATATACTGTTATGGATAAAAGAATTGTAAAGTAACCCCCTCATTGCTTACTCCCGGAGTGGAGGCGGAAAGAGCAGGCAATAAAGGGTGCCGTCTTCCCAATCTGCCACAGGGACAGCCTGTTTGATTATTTTTAACATATATTATCATAGAATCATAGAATATTAGAGTTGGAAGGGACCTCAGGAGGTCATCTAGTCCAACCCCTGCTCAAAGCAGGACTAACCTCTGCTATATCATCCCAACCAGGGCTTTGTCAAGCCGCAGCTTAAAAACCTCTAAGGATGGAGATTCCACCACCTCCCTAGGTAACCCATTCCAGTGCTTCACCACCCTCCTAGTGAAAAACTTTTTCCTAATGTCCAACCTAGACCTCCCTCCCTGCAACTTAAGATTGTTGTTCCTTGTTCTGTCATCTGCCACCACCGAGAACAGCCTAGCCCCATCCTCCCTGGAACCCCCTTTCAGGTCGTTAAAGGCCGCTATCAAATCCCCCTCACTCTTCTCTTTTGCAGACTAAACAAGCCCAGTTCCCTCTGCCTCTCCTCATAAGTCCTGTGCTCCAGCCCCCTAATCATTTTTGTTGCCCTCCGCTGGACTCTCTCCAACTTGTCCACATCCTTTTTGTATTGGGGGGCCCAAAACTGGACACAATATTCTAAATGCGGCCTCACCAATGCCGAATAGAGGGGAATAATCACTTCCCGTGACCTGCTAGCAATGCCCCTCCTAATGCAGCCCAATATGCCATTGGCCTTCTTGACAACCAGGGCACACTGCTGACTCATATCCAGCTTTTTATCCACCGTTACCCCCAGGTCCTTTTCTGCAGAGCTGCTGCCCAGCTCGTCGGTCCCCAGTCTATAGCTGTGCATGGGATTCTTTCTTCCTAAGTGGAGGACTCTGCACTTTTCTTTGTTGAACCTCATTAGATTTCTTTTGGCCCAATCCTCCAGTTTGTTTAGGTCACTCTGTATCCTATCCCTACCTTGCAGGGTATCTACCACTCCCCCCAGCTTAGTGTCGTCCGCAAACTTGCTGAGGGTGCAATCTACCCCATCCTCCAGATCATTAATAAAGATGTTGAACAAAACCGGCCCCAGGACCGACCCCTGGGGAACTCCGCTTGTGACCGGTTGCCAGCTAGACATGGAGCCATTGATCACTACTCGTTGAGCCCTATGCTCTAGCCAGTTCACTATCCATTTTATAGTCCATTCATCCAACCCATACTTCTTTAACTTGCTGATAAGAATACTGTGAGAAACCGTATCAAAAGCTTTGCTAAAGTCAAGGTATATCACATCCACCGCCTTCCCCACATCCACAGAGCCAGTCACTATATTTGCTTTTTCCAGTCCTCAGGGACCTCCCCCTGTTGCCACGAGCTTTCAAAGATAATAGCCAATGGCTCTGAAATCACCTCAGCCAACTCCCTCAGCACCCTCGGGTGCATTGCATCCGGCCCCATGGACTTGTGAATGTCCAATCCTTCTAAATAGCCTTGAACCTGTTCCTTCAGCACTGCGGGATGTTTGCCTCCTTCCCATTCTGTGCCACCCAGTACAGCAGTCTGGGAGCTGATCTTGTCTGTGAAGACAGAGGCAAAAAAGGCATTGAGTACCTCAGCCTTCTCCACATCCTCCGTCACTAGGTCGCCTCCCTCTTTCTTTAAGGGGCCTACACTTTCCCGAATCTTCCTCTTGTTGGCAACATGCCTGTAGAAACCCTTTTTGTTCCCCTTCACGTCCCTTGCTAGCTGCAACTCCAATTGCGCTTTGGCCTTCCTCATTTCATTCCTGCACGTTCGAGCAGTGTTTATATAATCCTCCCTAGTCATCTGACCAAGCTTCCACTTCTTGTAAGCTTCTTTTTTGCGTTTAAGTTCACCAAGGACATCTTTGTTAAGCCAAGCTGGACGCCTACCATATTTGCTATTCTTTCTGCACATCGGGATGGTTTGCTCTTGTGCCCTCAATAAGGTCTCCTTAAAATACAGCCAGCTCTCTTGGGTTCCTTTCCCCCTCATATTAGCCTCCCAGGGAATCCTGCCCATCAGTTCCCTGAGGGAATCAAAGTCCGCTTTTCTGAAGTCCATGGTCCGTATCCTGCTGTTCCCCTTTCTTCCTTTCATCAGGATCCTGAACTCGACCATCTCATGGTCACTGCTGCCTAGGTTGCCACCCACTTCTACTTCCCCTACCAAATCTTCCCTGTTTGTGAGCAGCAGGTCAAGAGAAGCACGGCCCCTAGTTGGTTGCTCCAGCACTTGCACCAGGAAATTGTCTGCAACACTCTCCAAAAACTTCCTGGATTGTTTGTGCTCTGCTGTATTGCTCTTCCAGCAGATGTCAGGGTGATTGAAGTCTCCCATGAGAATCAGGCCCTGTGAACTGGAAACTTTCCCCAGTTGAGTAAAGAAAGCCTCATCTACCTCATCCTCCTGGTCTGGTGGTCTGTAACAGACACCCACCACGACATCACGCTTATTGTTCTTGCTTCTAAGCTTAACCCAGAGACACTCAACTGACTTATCTCCAGTTTCATACTGGAGCTCAGAGCAGTCATAGTGCTCTCTTACATACAGTGCAACTCCTCCCCCTTTCGCCCCTGCCTGTCCTTCCTGAACAGTTTATACCCATCCATGACCGCGCTCCAATCGTGAGAGTTATTCCACCAAGTCTCAGTTATTCCAATCATGTCGTAGTTTCTTGACTGTGCCAGGACTTCCAGTTCCTCTTGCTTGTTTCCCAGGCTTCTTGCATTTGTGTACAGGCACTTGAGATAAGTAGCCGACTGGCCTACTTTCACAGTATGAATCGGGGGCCTCCCCTGCTGCCCCCTCCTCCTTCTGCTTCCTTGCGGTGTCCCTCTTCCCCACTAACCTTCGGGCTTAGGTCCCCGTCCCCCGTCAAAACTAGTTTAAAGCCCTCCTCACTAGGTTAGCCAGCCTGTCTGCGAAGATACTCTTCCCTGTCTTCGTTAGATGAATCCCGTCTCTTCCTAGTAGTCCTTCTTCCTGAAACAACATCCCATGATCGAAGAATCCAAAGCCCTCTCTTCGACACCACCTGCGTAACCACGCATTTACTTCCACAATGCGACGGTCCCTACCTGGGCCTTTTCCCTGAACAGGGAGGATGGATGAGAACACCACTTGCGCTTCAAACTCCTTTATCTCTTTTCCCAGAGCCACATAGTCTGCAGTGATCCGCTCAAGATCATTCTTGGCAGTGTCATTGGTGCCCACGTGGAGAAGCAGGAAGGGGTAGCGGTCTGAGGACTTGATAAGTTTTGGCAGTCTCTCCGTCACATCCCGAATCCTAGCTCCAGGCAAGCAGCACACTTCTCTAGTTTCCCGGTCCGGACGGCAGATGGATGACTCCGTCCCCCTTAGGAGGGAGTCCCCGACCACCATCACCCTTCTCTTCCTCTTGGGAATGGTGGTCGTGGAACCCCCATCCCTAGGAGAATTCATCCCTTGCCTTCTGATCAAACGGGCCTCCTTCTGATCCATTCCCTCCGAAGGGTCCTCCAAATCATTCTCTGCCGTAATACTTGTGCAGAGAGGATGAAAACGATTCCTTACTTCTATCTGCATGGTGGGCACATGGGTTCTCTTTCTTCGGGAGGTCACATGCTGCCAATTTCCTTCCCCGTTCTTCATTTTCGCCTGCCCGGCCTTCTCTGAATCTTGTTTACCCTCTGCCTGTGCCTGATGGAGAAAGACATTGTTTTCTGTAATGCACCGCAGGGTTGACATTTGGGCCTCTAGTCCTTTAACCTTCTCTTCCAATAAGGCAACCAGCCTGCACTTGGTACAGATGAAGTCATCTCTGTCCTGTGGGAGGAAGACAAACATAGCACACCCAGTGCAGGTGACAACAACAGATCGCTCCATCTCCATATCTCTGCTCTGAGAGCCTCCTCAGCAATGCCTGAAAGGCAAACACCTGCAGTGGGCTCTCTCCGCAGGCGAACTCCCAGGCAAACTCCCTCCTTCTCCTTCTGTTAGCCGCCCCTCTGTTCGCTGCTCCCCCTCTGTTCGCTGCTGGGGCAAACACTTATTGTGAGTTTTGCCACACGGTGTTCAGTCACGACCACTCTTGAGGATACCGTTGCTGCCTCTGCTTGAGCGCGATGTGTTTGGACAATCTGGGCACACCACTGAGATGTCCTCGCTGCAGACTGTATTGTCGGTCCCAAGAGCGTTTTGACGGTCATGCAGAAGCGGCGTACAAAAACCAAGTTGAATGCTGGTCTAAAACTTTGTGCGATAAGAGTCAATCTTACATGGACAAAGGGCATAAGTGTGAAGGGCGGTGCTGTAAGCAGTGTAATGGTTTCACCACCAGTGGTGTAGATGACCACGTGTGTTTTATGGACAGCATTAGAAAGCCCGAAAAGTCAGAAAAGTATATTTTTTACGATTTTGAGTGCACGCAGGAGACGGGGTTGCACGTGCCCACTTACATTTTCACTATGTCCCAAAAGCCAGAAAAATCTTAGGAATTTAAGGGCAGCGAGTGCCTTTCTAATTTCGTTCAAACCTTTATTAGCAAAATATTTCGGGGGTACACGTTCATAGCGCACAATTCCAAAGGCTACGACGCTTACTTTGTCATCAGGGAGTTACTGAAGGAAAAGATGGGCATAGAGTTGATAACTCAGGGCAGTAAACTGTTGTGCGTGGAAGTTAAGACTCTGGGTGTCCGTTTTATAGATTCTTTAAACTTCCTGCCCATGAAGCTTAGCAAGCTCCCACAGGCTCTGGGTTTTGAAGGCTGCAAAGGATACTCCTTGCATTTTTTTAACATTTTAGAAAACCAAAATTACGTGGGACCTGTGCCCGGTGTGGAGCACTACGGCATCGACAGCATGATGCCCCGGGAGAAAGCACACTTTCTCGACTGGTACCGGCGCCACCAAAACGATATGTTTGACTTGCAGAAAGAGCTCACGTATTATTGTCAGCAGGATGTCAAAATTCTGAGACAGGCCTGTATGCTGTACAGAGAAGAGATCATGAAAATGACGGCCAAGTCAGATGTGGTAGAGAGGGGCTCTGGCACATTCGTGGAGGTGAAATTGTGTGTAGATCCTTTTCAGTACATAACTTTGGCATCCGTCTGCATGGCCATGTACAGATTTATGTTTTTAGAGTCTAACACAATAGCCCTTCTCCCACCCGACAACTATCACCGGCAGAAAAAAACATATTTCACCCCCTCTATTCAGTGGCTGCTGTATACTGCTCACAAAGAAAATATAGAAATACATCGTGCTTTACAGGGTGAGGAGTTACAGGTAGGCCCCTACTTTCTAGATGGTTATGCCATCGTTGACAGGGTATGCACGGCCTTTGAGTTTAACAGGTGTTTTTTTCACGGCTGCGTCACCTGTTACTGTGAAAAAGCCCTGAACCCTATAATGGGGACGAGTTTCGGGTTTCTTTATTACAAAACGCAGCTCAAGACCGACTATTTGAAAAGACTTGGATATGTAGTCAGGACTCTTTGGGGACACAAATGGGAGGTGATGATAAAAATGGATAGGGATCTTGCAGATTTCTTAAACGAAGTGCAGTTGCCTCAGCCTCTGGTCCCGAGAGATGCTCTTTTTCGGGGTAGGACTAACGACATCCGTTTGTATTACAAACCTAACTCCGGTGAAAAAATCCACTATTACGATTTTACCAGACTGTACCCTTTCGTAAACAAAACCAAAGAATACCCTATTGGACACCCCGATATCGTTGGTGACAAATTTGGACCTCTTCCAAATTATTTCAGAATCGCAAAAGTTAAAGTGTATCCCCCGTGAGGGCTCTTTTTCCCATTGTTGCCTGTCAGAGTGGATGGCAAACTCTTGTTCCCGCTATGTCAAACCTGTGCGGAAACCGAACAGCGGGAGATGTGCACCCACACTGACAAGGAACGGGCCCTCCTGGGGACTTGGTGCACAGTGGAACTGAATGTGGCTGTAGTGAAGGGGTACGTGGTGGCAAAAATCTACAAAATTTGGCATTTCGAAGAAAAAACTGACAAACTGTTTTCAGAGTACATAAAATCACACCTGCGTCAAAAACAAGAGGCTTCGGGGTATCCCAGCTGGTGCGCTGACAAGGAAAAGCAAAATAAGTACGTTAATGATTTTTATCAGAAAGAAGGTGTGCGTTTACAACCGCACAAAATCACCATGAACTCCGCTAAGCGTCAAATCGCTAAATTGTTTTTAAATTCTCTCTGGGGTAAATTGGGACAAAGAACAAAGCAAGACCAGCATCGTGAGAGACCCCGATGAACTCTTCGGGTACCTGTTTTCCCCCAATTACGAGGTTTCGTCCTGCGGGTTTATCGATGATGAAACAGCGTGAGTGTCTTGGAAGCACGTGAAAGACCGCTACTCAGTCTCCAGCACTACCAACATCTTCATTGCCTGTTTCACCACCGCTTATGCCCATTTGGAACTGTGCAACCTGCTAGACAGGTTGCAAGAGTGGTGCCTGTACCACGACACGAACTCGGTGATATTTGTGTAAAGGGAGGGTGATTGGAATCCCCCTCTGGGGGATTATTTAGGGGACCTCACAAGCGAAATCCCGTCAGATCAGCACATCACTGAGTTTGTGTCAGCCAGTCCAAAAACGTACAGGTACAAGCTGTCGGGAGGAAAGGCCTGTATGAAAGTCAAAGGTATTACCCTGAATGTAGCAAACTGTGAAAAGATCAACTTTGACAGTTTGAAAGATCTGGTTCTGTACTATAGCACTAACTCGGGAGAAAGCACCTCCAAAAAAATAGAGGTGCAGCAACCCTCTATCATGAGGAACAAAAAACAGTGGCAAATAGAAACAAAGACCCTTAAGAAAATGCAAAAAGTCGTTTACAACAAGAGGGTCCTCAGAGAAGGTTTAAAACGCTGCCCTACGGCTTTTGAAAAAAATGGACACGTGGTGGAAACACCCATTTTCTGTAATTCTCGTGGGGCCTAGCAACTGTGGGAAAAGTCACTTTATAAAAAACGTGTTGGATAATGCCAAGCAAATGTTGTCTGTCACGCCTGAGAACATCGTGTGGTGTTACACTTGTTGGCAGCCTCTGTATAAAGAACTGCTCGGCAAATATCCCTTTATCAATTTTGTAGAGGGGATGCCCGATGCTTTTGACGATGACCATTTGTTTCCAACCAATAAAGCAAATATGGTTATCGTAGACGATCTGATGAACTCTGCTTGTGAAAGCGATGAAATTGAGAAAGCTTTACCAAATATGTGCATCACAGGAACCTGAGCATTATGTATATAGTTCAGAACGTGTTTTGTCAGGAAAAAAAAGAGTTGCACGATTAGCCTAAACGCCAAATACACGGTTCTGTTTAAAAACCCTAGGGATAAATTACAAATCGCCACGCTCACCTGGAAAATGTACCCCAGAAAGCGCAATTCTTTCTAGAAGCTTTTGAGGATGCTACCAAAAAACCTTACGGCTACCTGGTGGTGGATTTAAACGCTTCCACACCAGAGGCTTATAGACTAAGAACCGGTCTTTTCTCTCCAGACTGGCCGGTGGTTTACACTTTAAAAAGAACAACAGCTGGGTATAAAAAGAGGTGACTTGTCGGGCGGCCCTTTTTAACAGTTGGGCCGGCTGGCCGAAAACATGTCTAGACGTGTGAAAAGAAATCTGGTCCTGTTAAAATTACTTAGCAAATTGTCCCCACAGCAAAGGAAGGCTATACTGTGTTTGGCTTCTGACGATTTAGTGGCAGCCATCTCAGAAATAGCGTTGAATACTTTAAAAGGAAACATACCTTTAGCACAGAATCAAGTTCGCGTGTTGAAAAAGGGGCACACGTTTATAAAAACTCTCTGTAATAAGTGGGTGTCGTTTAAAAGAAAAAAACATCTGGTGAAGCAGTCCGGAGGGTTTATCGGACCTCTGTTACGTTTTGCTATCCCTCTGCTAACTGGACTTTTGACTAATCAATAATGGAGCACATGGAAAAAATGTACCTGGTGCCCAGCCACCAGTTGGAGCAATTAAAGGCGCCCCCGGAGGAAAATATCAGAAAGACGGCAACTCGCTTGCTGGATGCTGAAGTGAAGTCTGTTCTTCAGAGGACTGACTTAGATGAACATGAAAAGGCTAAACTATATGCCGCCATGCTTCAGAGATACCTAAAGTACGTGAAGCAGAGCAATGTGGCTCAAGAAAAAATAAGTCTCTTTCTACCAAAACAGGACCAGGAACAAAACACACCCCTAGAACCACCAAAAACCTTTGACCCTGTTGCTCAGGAAGTATCGGATGGTGTCGGTAAGCGCTATAAGAAAAATGCAACTGTATTGCTAAACAAGCTGGGACAGGATAAAAATATATCTTTGTGGGACGATAAAGGGGCTTTTGTGAACAAAGGCTCGGTGGTTAATGGCTCTAACATGCTTGACTTGGTCAGGGCCGTCACCCAAATGCGCGCCGTTCCTAGCAGACATGAACCAAAAGGATGGGACACGTTGATGAGCGTCATGGCGGAGCTAAATGTGCCATCTTCTGTCATGGGTAATGTAACTAACAGGGGTCTTTTGGCACGAACGCCTGAAGATTGCAGCCGGGGTTAATCATAAACCTTTTTTGCCTCCTAAAAAACGAAAACTAGCTAAAAGATCTGAATGGCTCAGTGTGTAATGTTTTTTCATGCTCTAAAATGGTAATGTTTTTGCTTTAAATAAAAATGTATGTACTTTTTTTTACAATTTAATATCTACATGTGCTTTTAAAAAAAACCAAAAACCCAGACATCAATTATTTTTTTAAAAACCCCTCGCCCGGGGTGCTTTATTGAGAAACACAGCTATAAAAGTCATTACAAGATACACATGTCTGGGCATGTTGAAACATGTTTTGAGCAAGCCCGGACATGCCCAAGAATTTACTTTTTATATTTCTTACAAAATTCACCACCATCCGGTCATTTTGCACTAAGTCGCTAGAATACAGTTTTAAAATCTGGTCAAAAGGTAAACCCTTGCTATGGTGATGTAAAAAAAACATGCAGTGATAGCCATAGGCGACGGAACAGGGATCTTGTAATTGTCTAGTGTGAAACGCAATGTCGGTGGCATTTCTGTTTAAAAATTTCATAATGCTTCTAGGAAACAACACGCTGTTTGGGGGGTGTCCGTATGAGTCAAAAAACTCTCTGTGGTCATGCTCTGCCAGGTACAAGGTAAGCCAGTGTTCACCCAGTTGGTTGTGCAGATGCATGTTGACCACCAAACCCAGGGGTCTCTGAGACAGCCTGCCGCTGGGGAGCCAATCGCTAGGGAACACATCTAAGAAACCCTCTTTCATGTCAGGGTCCGCCGATAAGATGCGCAAGAGCTGCACGGTGTCCATGTTCACATGTAGTCAAACAGAACGTTTCTCCTCTGATTTATCTCTATGACATTGTCAAAAACCCCATACATGATCATATTGACAGTGGCCTTCGCAAAAACGTATTTCCGCTCTCAGGTTCCCGGTTTTAATCAGGGAATAGTGGTCGGCGCATTCCGGGTCAGGAGACAGGTCAAAGGCAACAATGTGTAACCCTGTGCAAATTCCACACAGTCGATGAGCAGCGCGCGGTCTTTCATGTGTTTACCGGCCATCTGTACCAGATTCATGTACTCCCTCATGCAGCACCCGGCCTCAAAGTCCGGTTGCAGAGGCTTGGTGGGTATCTGTTCACCATCCATGTACAAGGCCACAAAATTAATATCGTAATGTTTAAAGTGAAAGGGGTTTTTAGCGTAACTTCTGCTGAAGGTGTCATTATCCACAAAACCCAGAATAAGCATTTTGGGTAGCTGCCCCAAGAACAGGTTCTCCTGGTTACTGACTCTGCTGCCTGCGGGGATGCTAAACACTTTCATTCCCACTCGGTCCACCGGATATTTAGCATCAGCAGTGAGCAGGGCCTCAGCGTGCCCCAGACAGACGCAGAAGGTGTCTTTACTGTGCATCAGTTTAATTTTCACGTCCATGCTGTTCAACAAAATATTTTCTTGAAAAAACAGGTCGCTGTGCAGATGGCCCAGCAGCTCTATCGTCCTGCTCTGGGCCGTCACTGTTCAGCGCCGTTTCTTGGTGTTGTCTGGGGGTGTCTTTGAAAAACAGACTGGCGGAAAATTGCGTGGCGAGGGTGTCATTGCTGTAATTGAGCACCGCTTCTATAAAGGCCTTGTAAGGGTAACAGTTGCTTTGACTTATGAGGTGGTCTCCCAGCGTGACATCCAGCTGGCTGAAAAATAGACGCCACGGGGTAATTCAGCAGGCCCACCCCGGCGTCCCGGGCGAGGGCGGTTCCGTTTCCCTTTACGATCTTGCAACAGAGGTACAGAAGTGTGTTGTTTAAATTCATATAATCTATGCCGTTTCTGGCCATAAAGAAGTCGAGGAGGGACGCCTCTGTAATGGCCGATAGAGGAGGCACCTTGATGTAGATGCTTTTCTCGATGCTGGTCTGGGTGGGGGCTATTTGGAACAAGTCTAGTTCGGATTTGGCGCTCTCTTCAGACGCGCAGTGAACGAAAGCAATGTTGATTAAAATATGTCTTTTTTACCAGGTGTTGTGCGTCTCCTATGCTTTACCTTGGTCTTTCGCTTATGGCCTGCGCCACGCGTCACAGTCTTTCTTTTAAAGGGCTTCGGTGGACCCGTGCGTCGCGAGTATGACGCGTTCCTCTTTCTCTTTCTCCTTTTAATGTACATCAGCCCTGACCCCTCCTGCGCAGGCGGTTTCCCCACCTTCTCCAGAACAGCCCGGGAGATGTTGCCTATCACATCTCTAGCTATGTTTTGAGCAGCAGTTTTGACATGGGGTTTAATAATCTCTAGCCCCCTCCTTAAAAGCGGTACGGCTTTTCTGAAGAGGCTATGGAATATGCCGTCCACTCCAGCACCTACATCACGGGGGACCCATGATAACCGGGAAGGGCATATCCAGCCTGGGCTCTGTAATAGTTGCTGTAGACAGCTGGGTCGCCGTAATTTTTTAAGATCACCATAATGTTTTGTTTTGTTTTTTAGAAGCCTCACTCTCTCCGGGGGCTCAGGTGCAGTTTGACGATCACCTTGCCGGAGCGAAATGAGATGGGTCTGTTCTGGTCTGTCTTTATTTCAATGGTGATGGTGTCGATGTGGTGTTTACTGACAGGGACGTAATGTGGTTTATCGTAGGTGATGGTGACAAACTTGTTGTTTGTTTCTCGGACGGGAACGCAGCATCGCAGTGGAACGGAAAAGTGTCCCATAAACTGGTGTTCCACAATGTCCATGCACAATGTGATATAGCGAGGGCAGAAAGCTGTAGGAAAGTGATTTATGGCAGATACGTAAGCCTCAGAATGCTCAGAGCTCTGTTCCCTGCAGATTAGCTGAGTCTGTTAGGGGGCCAAGCCAATTAGGGACCAGCCAGGTGCTCCATAAAAGCCCTCCGCCCCAAACAGACAGTGCATGAGCTGGGAGGAGTATGAAGTGCTGAGTTGCAAGGAGGAAGAGACCAAAGTGCAGAGATTGGAGAAAGTACAAACCCAAAATGCAGTTGACATGCCAGCAGCACCTAGCCTTCTCAGCTCTCCGGAGGAGCCCCAGGTCCCTGGGGAAGACGGGGTGACTAGTGACCCACTAAAGCAACCAAAGCGTGAGACCCGCTAGGGGAGGTCGGCGGTCTTGAAACCCCCTGTGATGTCTGCCAAGAAGGGGATTTTATGAACACGGCTCTTGGGGTACAAACCCAAAATATTAGCCAGCTCTCCGACCGTGGAAAACGTATAAGCAGCATCGGCGGTCTTAAGTGTAACTTTTCTACGCACAGGGGCATAGTTCATGACCACCTCGGGTGCCCCGGGTTGACGAGCCATGGTGCTGTTCATTTGGTCCAGTAATTTGGGCACGGATGAGTAATAACCTCGTTGTAGGATGAAATTCCATTTCTTATCTCCAAAGGTGATTTCAAAAGGGGTGTCTTCATTGATGTTGTTCCAGTTGTGTGGGTACTGTATTTCCACTAACCCAACCTTCCAGGAACCCAGGAGATCCAAGGGTTTAATTAGCTGTATGGTAAAGTTCGAGTTGGTGTTTTGGGGAAAAACCCCAAAGCTGGCATTGCTGGGCAAAGTGATGTAAAAGCCTCCGTCGCTCATTTTCTTCCCCCTCTCTTTACAGGCGTAATCGTTTTCTTCTGCGTCTAAACGTCACAGACTTGAGAAGCTTCCACCCAGCTGTTAAACTTCACGGGCCACCTCAGCCATTTCACTAACAGCTGCTTTTTTCTCCCTTTTCCTTTCTCTGCAAAAACTTTTTCAATCCTGTAAACCCTGTCCCATTTGGGGTTCACTTTTTGTAATTCTTCGGGGTAAAAAGATCCAGCAACTGCCTTGCCCGCGTAATCTTTTAATCGGTATACAGGTCTCTGTCCCCTCGTTAAGGCTTCAGCCACTATGAATATCTCATTGGTAAACATTTGTTCGTAACCTTTTTCAAAAGCTTCTTTGGTTTTAGATAGTCTCACGTGATCACCCTTTCTAAAAGGGGTAACAACTGGTTTTACTTCTATATCGTCTCTGTCGAGGAAAAATAAAGTCACACTGCTACATTTTAGAGTTGGATCGGGTGCAGCTTTAATTGTGACACACACACAATCACATAACCATAGCTATGGGGAATACTATAGCCATAGGGAAAACCCAGGTGGCTAAAGGGAAGTCAAGCAGCATGTCTGAATGCTGGGCAAATGTACTTCACCTGGCTACCAGATTTATATAGGGGTTGCTTAGGTTCATTTACATGTTGATCGTATAGTGGAATTGTATTAACAGTTTATACTTAACAGGAAAGACAATCAATGCACGGTGGGGCACACCAGACACCCTCACAGGAACGCCCAATGAGTCACTTGAGTATACAATGTAGTTTTCAGGGACCCTGGCTCACATCCGAAGATGGGTGGTGACACAACACTTGTTCAAATGCTAATTTGCATGGAGTGAGTTTCTATGGGGCCAGTAAGACAAAGGGGGGCAGGTACTGGTACTTATCAAAACAGGAGATGTCGGTTTACAGACATCAAAAGGACTAGAGTTCACAAAAGGAGTTTGCATTTAAATTGTGGTCCTGAGACATCAGGGATTTTAGCATCTTTATTTCAGTCTCAGTTTGGGGCATCCTGTCAATGATTTAACCTGAGGGCTTCCATCAGAGTTCAGGCTACCCAGTTTCAGGCCAGGCCTTCTATAATCAATTCTATGATTAATTCTTTGATTCCACATCTCCATATACCATTTTCCACACCTTCAGAGAATTTGAGGGGTTATCATCGACGGGTCTGGCATGTATGGTTCTGTGAAAGCTCCAGTTGTAACTCTTTATAAACTTCGGTAACGCATCTGTCGTGCTGTTTGAATAAGGGGGGCCTTGAGGTATATTCAGGAGCTCTGATTACTCCTTTCTACACCAGTCTCATGTTGGGGGTGTCATGCTGGGTAAATGAGGGGGGAGAGCATTTGTTATATTGTTTGACATCAATCAATCAATGTCAAAATCATAATAATCCATGTAAGATATGCCATGTCAGGTACTGTTAGAAAGGTTGTAATATGCTAAGTCAGATGATAATACTTATGTTCATGTGTAATATGTGAAATGGAAGTTAGATATATTTGATATATCTGTATTTCAAATGGTGCTATCTCAGTAACAACTCAGACAGAAGGGCTGCAGAACAATAGCCTGCTTAATGGCCCATTAAGGCATTCCCAGGTGCAAGGGGCCCAGTGAGAGAAGCCAGAGATATACCTAGTAAGGCACCAGGACTTGCCCATGTGACCCTGAACTCCATTTTGGTTCCTGTAAAATTCCACGAGCAGCATGCCTGATGAGGCACCAGGATTGGCCCATGTGATTCTGGACTCCATTTTAGTTCTTGTAACATTCCACCAGACAGCATGGCCAGGGCCAGAGGGTATATAGGGCAGAGGCCCTGGGAACCCATTTTGTCGTCAGTCACCAGTCTTCTATCCTGAGCTTCAGCCACCTACCTACCACTGGATCAAGTCATCTGCAATTGAAGCTATGTAACAAAGGACTGAGACCCATCCAGGCACTGGATGTATACCAGAGGGGACTATACAAGCCTGCAACTCCACATTTCTTCTAGAAACCTGATGTATATGGACTTTCAATCATCTGTATGTATTTGCTTTGCTTTGACCCTTTAACATTTCTCTTATGGTTTATTTCTTTCTTTTTACAATAAACCTTTAGTCTTAGTTGCTAAAGGATTGGCTGGCAGCGTGGTATTTTAGATAAGATCCAAACTTATATTGAACTGGTATTGTGGCTGGCCCCCTGGGGTCAGAGGGAGCCTTTTTATTAAAGAGCATAGAGTTTAAATGACTGGTCTCTTTACTGGACCTAGTGCTGATTTGGGAGCCAGGAGCTGAAATGCAGTAAAGGGGGCTGTGTGCATTTGTATACTGGCTTCTGTGTGGATTCAGACGTGCAGTTTGTGGCTGGTTTGGAAGTCTGGCTTCAGTACCACCCACCAATACTGGGAGAATCGGCTCTCTGTTTGCAGCCTGCCCTGACTTTGGCATTTTCAGGTGGCTACCCTGGGCACAGAATGGGTGACAGCATCGATGTAGTGAAAGGTATTGTGGGACATAAAATATCTCCACATCCTAGATTTTAAAGTTCTGTTAAATCACTCCACAACCCCTGCTTTGACTTCGTTATTAGTAACAAAATGGCAAATGCCGTGCCGCTTTAACAACCCTCTTAAAGGTTTGTTTAAAAATTCTTTTTCCCAATCGGTTTGTAATTTCTGAGGCATGCGACCTTTGCTGAAAATAGCTTTAAAGGCCTCAGCCACTTCGCCTCCCATCTTCTTTTTGAGGCCTAAGGCCCAGGCATATTTGGATAGAATGTCTATCACTGTTAAGATGTACTTAAAACCACTGTTGTGTTTGGCAAACCTTTGCATATCCACCAAATCTGCTTGCCATTGCGCATCCATGTCTGAAACAACCGTCTTGTTTATTTTAAAACGTATTCGAACCGGCTTGTGTAGAGTGTAAGCGTCCTGGTACAAAAGCCAGGCTTTTACCGCTCCCCTGCTCAAAGTTTTACTATGCTTTTTGGCCGCTTGAAAAAGAGAGTTCACCCGTCCAAAGCTTCTAATTTCCCCGGGGGTGTAATATATTTGTTTTAAAAGACCTGCCTGCGTTGACATGGCCGTCACGCGTAACACCTGTTTACTAACACAAGTATGAAAAAACACGGTCACACTGACAAATTTAAATAATTTTTATTAACTGCCTGGTTTAACACACCCTTTTACAGTGTTCCATTTCACTGTTTCCCTCTCAGATCGGTGTTTCACACACGAGCAAAAACAGCTGACACATGATTGATTTACTCCCACAGGGCTACCGATATGTAGGTTCTCAAAGGCCCGTAGAAAGGCATCGTCGACCTGTTGAGAGATTTTCAGAAAAAGAAATAGCTGTAAGTCTCTACGGCTTGACTTTTGTTTTTAGATCTACACAACCCGGATCGGTTACTAACCCCACCACACACCCCAACCATGCTCGTTCCTTTACCTGCGACTCGTTTCTTCCTTCAGCCTGTCCCTCCTGCGACTCCGTGGGAACGGACAATGTAAGGCCGTTAGGCTTGTCGGGCACTCGGGTCTCGGATTCCGGCGTGTCGAACAAAGGCTGAGCCAAAGGGCTGTCCTCCTCAGAACTGTCACTAATGTAGCGCTTTCTACGCTTGGGGGCCAAAACCTTAGGAGCCAAAACAAATTCCGAAGACCTCATGGCAGTGATGAAGACGTCCATGTTCTCCTCTCAGCGCTTTTCCATGAGCTGTGAACCACGCGGTCTCGAAAACACATAACCTGAGGCAGGACTGGACGTCAGGTGACCTACTGGCCATGACAGGGGCGGGGCCTAAGGGTCAAGGGGCAGGGTCAGAAATCAGGTGACTGGATGGGACGGGATTTCCGATGACAGGGGAAGATGGGGCAGGACTTCCGCCCCAGGTGGGTGGGGTTAACGTTTGATTGATGGTAGGGGCCCTTGTATTACTGCCAGGCTTGCCCAACTAGCACTCCATCTGTTCCTTTGTACCCTCAACTTGGAAAGGAGGTTGAGGAAGAAACGGCTGAAGATATAAAACAGGGTTACTTACCAGTAACTGTTGTTCTTCGAGATGTGTTGCTCATATACATTCCAATATAGGTGAGTGCATGCCACCGTGCACTGGTTCCGAGAACTTTTTTCCCCTTAGCAGACCCTGTAGGGTCGGCCTAGGTGCTCCTTGGAGTACCACGCTCATGCCACAGTATATGAGTCACCGCCGACCCTGCAGGCCCTCAGTCCCTTCTTTCTGCCGACTCCGACAGCGGGGACGGAAGGTGGGTGTGGAATGGATATGAACAACACATCTCAAAGAACAACAGTTACTGGTAAGTAACCATGTTTTCTACTTCGAGTGATTGCTCATATCCATTCCAATATAGGTGATTAAATAGCCATACCTTGGAGGTGGGTAGGAGTTACCGGTGAGCTGCCCTCATCAGCACGGCTCTGCCGAACCCTGCGTCCTCTCTCGCCTGCTGTACAATGGCGTAGTGGGATGTAAAAGTGTGGACCAACGACCAGGTAGCTGCTTTGCAGATGTCCTACAGGGGCACTCGTTCCAGAAAGGCGGCTGACGAAGCCTGGGCTCTGGTTGAGTGCGCTGAAATAGCTCCTGGAAGCGGTACCTTCGCCTGCTCGTAGCAGCACCTGATGCAGGCAGTGATCCAGGCAGAGATGCGCTGGGTGGATACAGGTGATCCCTTCATCCGGTCCACCATTGCCACGAACAGCTGTGTCGACTTCTGGAACGGCCGCGTCCGCTCGATATACTAGGCGAGGGCTCATCTCACATCCAGCGAATGCCATCTCCGCTCCTCCTCCGACCCGTGCAGTTTTGGAAGAAACACAGGGAGGAAGATATCCTGGTTATAATGGAACTGAGACACTACCTTGGGCAGGAATGCTGGCTGGGGTCTCAATCGCACCTTGTCTTTATAAAAGACGGTGTAGGGGGGCTCCAAGGTTAAAGCTCTTATCTCAGAGACCCTCCTAGCTGATGTAATGGCCACCAGGAAGGCCACCTTCCATGAGAGGATGAGCAGCGGGCATGTAGCCATGGGCTCGAAGGGGGTCCTGTTAGTCTGGCGAGGACCAGGTTCAAATCCAAGGGAGGCACCAGGTCACAGACCTGTGGATACAGCCTCTCCACCTCTTTGAGGAACCTGACTGACATAGGGTGGGAAAATAATGACCTCCCTTCTATCGGCTGGTGGAAGGCCAAGATGGCCACCAGGTGCACCTTTAGGGAGGCCAGCGCTAAACCCTGGAGCTTCAGGTGGAGCAGATACTCCAGGATCGCCTGTATGGGCGAGCAGCTCGGTAGGATGCCCCAGGACTCCGCCCAACAGGTAAACCGCTTCCACTTGGCCCGGTACACCACCTGAGTGGAAGGTTTTCTGCTGAGCAGGCTCTCTTTCCCTCCATCAGCCACAGAGTCTCCAGGCCGTCAGGTGGAAGGAGTCCAGGTCAGGGTGCAGCAGGTGAACCTGGTCTGGGAGAGCAGGTCGTAATGCCTCGGGAGCAGCACTGGCGGGGTGATGGACAGGTCCAGCAACATGTTGAACCAGTGCTGTCTCGGCCAGGCTGGGGCAATCAGTATGACATCCGCTTTGTACCTCTTGATTTTCAAGAGGACCTTGGGCAGTAGTGGAATGGGGGGAAACGCGTACATGAGGGTCCTCGTCCAGTCTATGAGGAATGCATCAGAGATGGAGCCCGGCTCGCAACCCCGGAGCAAGCAGAACCTCAGGCACTTCCTGTTCCAGGACAATGTGAACAGGTCCAGTTGGGGAACACCCCACTTGTAGAAGAGAAAAGTTATCACCTCCAGATGTAGTGACCAGTCGTGTCAGGGGAGAAATGACCTGCTGAGGCGGTCCGCCTCATCGTTCCTGACCCCCAGGAGGTGAGAGGCAGATAAATGAAAGTCGTGCCTCACCGCAAAGTCAAATGCCTCCTGGCAAAGGGCCGAGGAACGCGCTCCCCTGTCTGTTCATATAGAACATGGCCGCTGTATTGTCCATGAGGACCTGCACCATTCTGCCCTTCAGGAATCTGAGGAACACTTTGCAGGCCAGCCGGACTGCCCTGAGCTCCTGGACGTTGATATCCTCTTCTCCTTCTCCGACCAGAACCCCTCGGTGCTCAGGTCAGTGCTGATATGGGCCCCCTACCCCACATCTGAAGCGTCCATAATAAGGGTGACCAATGGGGCCAGATCCCGGAACAGAACCCCTCTCATTACTTCCCTGGGAGTCCTCCACCTGTTCAGGGAGGTCAGGACCTATGAGGGAACCATGACCACCCTGTTCAAGGAGTGCCTGGCTGGTGCATACACCAAGGCTAACCACGCCTGGAGAGGCCTGAGTTTGAGGCGAGCCAGCCTCACCACATATGTACAGGCCACCATGTGCCCCAACAGCTGCAGGTAGTGCCTGGCTGTTGTCGTGGGGGACCTGTGTAGTTGTTCAATTATGGTGGCCATCACCTCGAACCGAGGCTGTGGGAGGAAGGCTCTGGCCTGGGTGGCATCCAGGGTGGCCCCGATGAAATCTATGCGCTGCACCGGGGTGAGAGTAGACTTCTGCTCATTTATGAGTAGCCCTAGTCTGGTGCATGTCGTGCAGGTAAGGACTAGGCTGTTCCGAACATGGGCCCTGGACCTGCCCCGGATCAGCCAGTCGTCCAGGTAGGGGAAGATCTGCACCCCTCTGCGGCACAGGTGGGCCACCACCACTGCCATGTACTTCGTAAAGACCCTGGGGGCGGACGAGAGGCCAAAGGGCAGGGCCGAGAATTGGTAATGGCAGCCAGCTACCATAAACCTGAGGAAGCGCCTGTGTCCGGGAAGGATGGAAATGTGGAAATACGCATCCTTTAGTTCGAGGGCGACATACCAATCTCCTGGATCCAGAGCAGGGATAATGGAGGCTAGGGAAACCATGCGAAACCTGAGACGCCTGATAAACTTGTTCAGTTGGCGGAGGTCTAATATGGGTCTCAGGCCCCCTTTTGCCTTAGGGATGAGGAAATACCTGGAGTAGAATCCCCTCTCTATTTCCTGTGGAGGGACTGCTTCCACAGCCCCGAGGAGGAGGAGGGAATTCACCTTCTGAAAAAGGAGTTGCTTGTGAGAGGGGTCCCTGAAGAGGGACGGGGTGGGGAGGGAGTCCGGGGGGAAGGCTGTAAACTGAAGGGCATATCCCCTGAGAACTACGCCAAGGACCCAACAGTCTGATGTAATATTCTGCCACTTGGCGTGGTAGGGTCTGAGCCTTTCTGCAAACAGAAGTAGTGGATCCAAGAGAAGGGTATCGGTGCCACCCTCGGGCGCACTCTCAAAATTGTTTCTTAGAATTAGGCCCTTTAGAGGGTCCCTGCTGGGAGGCCGCGGATAACCCTGAGCGGTCGTGGCGCCCGAAGCCCCTGTTTCTATCACGGCCCCTCCGGGGCTGAGATGGCCTGGGCAATGGCCTAGGGGGTGGTTGGGCCTGGCGCTGGGGCTGTGGCAAAGACTGATGCCTCGAGGCCTGGGGGGTGAACAGACCCAGCGACCAGAGCGTAGCCCTAGAGTCTTTTAGGGTGTGCAGCTTCTCATCCATTTTATCGGAGAAAAGGTCTGCCCCATCAAAGGGCAGGTCCTGGATGGATTGCTGCATGTCCTGGGACAGCCTGGACGACTGCAGCCACGAACACTGCCGCATGGCAATCGCAGAGGCCATGGCTCTGCTGGCGGTGTCCGCCGCGTCGCTGGCGGTCTGCAAGGTCGCCCCGGCAACCGTGACGCCCTCCTCCAGGACCGTTGCAAAGTCCGCCGCCTGGTCCTGGGGCAACTCCTCTGCGAACCTGCGCATTGAGTTCCAAAGATTCAGGTTTTACCGACCTAGGAGCGCTTGGTGGTTCACAATCCGCAACTGGAGGGCCCCGGTGGAATATACCTTGCGGCCAAACAAATCGAGTTTTTTATTATCTTTGTTCTTAGGTGTGGTGCCCTGACCACCTTGCATATCTCGTTGGTTGGCCGCGTCAACCACCAGGGTCCCAGGAGCTGGGTGAATATATAGGAATTCAAACCCCTCGGATGGCACATAGTATTTCTTCTGGGCGCCCTTTGAGGTGGGGGCAACCGAGGCAGGGGTTTGCCAGAGAGCCTTGGCCAACTTGAGGACTCTCTCGTGTACCAGCAAGGCCACTCTAGATGGTCCCGCTGACCCAGCTACCTCAAGGAATGGCCCTTAGCCAGTTGGCTAGGTGGGGGGGTCCCGGGTGCACTGTCCCATCTGTGCCCCCCATGGGCCCCAGTAAGGCCACTGCCATGGTCCTTGTGGCCAGCCCGGTGCCAGTATTGGTGCCGGCTGCGTTGCGGCGGAGCGGGATTTGCCCTTGCGGGACCCCGAACTGCTAGAGCGGTGCCCGTGGTGCCTGCGGCTCCTGCTCGCCTTCGTCGGGGACCTGCCCCGCGACAACCCAGATGAGGTGGAGGAGTGTCGGTGCCATCGCGAACGGTGCCAATGGGTGGGCGTACGGCTCGACAAGCTCGAGGAAGACGACCGTCATCTCGGTGCCGAGGACTTCTGGCTTCGCTTCCCTTTCGGCGACCGGGAGTGGTGCTGCCCATGCTGCCTCGGTGCTGAGCCCGACTCCAAGGATTGCAATCGGTGACAAGTCGCAGTGGTCTGCGCCGTCGGTGCAGGATCCTTCAGCACCGGGATCCGCGCTGGACTTCGCTCCGGGGAGCAAGACCGGTGCCGTGGAGGCGAAGGACTCGGTGCCAGGGTGCGGGAGCGGGAGCTGTGTGTACCGCGTGAGGCAGATTTGGATCGGCGTCGCCTCGAACATGAAGCCTCCGGTGCCGTGGACCTTCCTTGGT